>NC_070590.1:17235235-17535235 GCF_027409825.1 Scomber japonicus | reverse complement strand
TGCCTGTGAGAGGAAAAAGGGGGCACAAAACAACTTCTTTCACCAAGTGACTTTTTGACCTCGATGCTCCGGCTAATGTGTTTTGACTAACACAGTCTGTCCCATTAGCATCCATGCTGTTGTAGGCCACAAGGTCATTTGCCGTATGGTGTAATGGTCAGGGTTCAGGGTTATTGTTACGCAGGCAGCATAGGCATTGTGTTTACTGTCCATGGAGGTGACTTGACTGGCGACCTGCTGCCCTGCTGCATCTGGGTCCTCCCTTTGGAGTGGCTCTTTGTCATTTGTGCATCTGACCTCAGCTGTCACTCAGATCCTTTCATCAACTCTCATTGGTGTGCTTCATGCCTTGTTAGGGATGAGTAGTGAGAATAAAAACAGGATGCATCTCACAAAGGAAGACAGTGACCAGACTATTACTGTCTATTGGTTTAATCATTTCCTCTCATTTCTTTATATACACGTCCCCACAGTGATCATCTCCCAGAGAGCACTACTGTTTCCTGGTCAAAAACACGAGTGAGTCAACATTTCTAGCAGGGGGTGGCACAAACTAAGCAGCAAGAACAGACTCCCTATTGATTTGTCGGCTTGATTCAAAACAGGGTTATGCAATATCTTCGCTATCGTACTTGCCATTACCACTAATTATTATCTCAATTTACCCATCAAGAAAATTTGGCACGTGTGCACACATGCAAGTGCATGTGTGCTTATATAATAGGATGAATCCATGTACTACCAGATATAGTTATTATTAGAGAGATAGAGATTTGTTTTCTACTTCAGTGAGCAAAAATTAAAATTAGGCTTATAATTCTTTGTCCCTTTTTTTGTAACAATAATGCTGTTTTATTTTGTTTTCAATTAGTTCTCATTTATTTTTGGGTTATTTTTTTGTCATCTGGTTCTTTTACTTGTGTTAATGTCTCCACACTGGCTACAACTGTGGCTGGAGGCATTATGTTTTCTGGTTGCTGTCTGTCGTGTTCTCATGAAGCAATATCTCAGAAACGGCTTGGGGGAATTTCCCTAAATTTGGCAAAAACATCCACATCCACTCAAGGATGAACTGTTTATATTTTGGTGGTCAAAAGTCAAAGACACTGTGACCTCACATCCGCCCCATTCTAGTGAATGCCATATCTCAGGAATGTCTGCAGTGAATTTCATTACAAAACCTCACAAAACATGTTTTTGGCCATAACTCAAGAATTCACAGGCGAATCATGACAAAGTTACAAATGGATGTCTAATAGGATAAAATGATAAAGAATAAAGAAGACATTTTATATCCAAAATGTCAAAGGTCAACTTCACTGTCCGATCATAATCTTCTGCAAAAACATTTTTTGGACATTTTTCCGTATCATAACATAGGAACAGAAGGGGAGATTGTGACCATATTTCACATTTGGTTGGATACTGAATTGGTGTCAAGCATACTGTACAACAAGGAAGCTGTATGTCTGACTCTATAATAATTGGAGACAGTGGGGTCAGCATAGTGTCAGTCTCTGTTACATTTTAAGTGCATGTTTATGCCCATGTGAAAACAGTCAGGTCAATCTCTTGTCCTTTGTTACCTTGCCCCTTCTGCTATCTATGTGTGTGTGTGTGTGTGTGTGTGTGTGTGTGTGTGTGTGTGTGTGTGTGCGCATGTGTACATGTTATGTCTTCATGTCCCCTTGCAGGACTGTCTGGCCTGCTAAAAAGGGCAACATTAGTTCACTGTTGCTTTGCAGCCTTTTCCACTAATTGGCATTTGTAGAGAGACTGCAGATAAATAAATCAATAAAATCAAGTTCAGTAGTTCAATAGGCACCAGATCACATCACATCCTCTTATCTTCTATTGATCACATATTGGTCCATGCAGCAGAAATGACATTCACTGATGTTCACAATTAGTTTTAGTAACAAGCTAACTGTGACAGCTAATGTGTTACTTGGTAAATTATACAGTTAATTTTGGTATTTTGACCATTAAAAGAAATCCCTTTGGTTTCATTTTCCTTGAATGCTTCTCGTAATGATGTTACTTTTTAATGCAATTCATATTTGTTTAGACAGTTTCATTTTCTTAGTATTGTCTGAAAGACAATGTGATGAAAATTGACTTAAACTCTATTGTAGGTGATTAGTGAAGGCTGCTTTCTGTATGCAGGTGATGCACCAGATGATCCACTCATTCAGCACCAGAGCAGAGAATTGTGAATACCTGTTTAAAGAAATAGATATGTTGTTGTTTGTTTTAAGATATTTGACTGCAGGCTAGATACTAGTGACACATTTAGGCACAGAAACAATCAACAATAACAATATGTCAATAGTATAGACATGAGGCAGGGTTTTCTTTTTCTTTTATACCACAGGTGTGTAAATTCTTTTTGGTTTTGTGTTTTTTAAAAGGGCTAAGTTTAACCTCAGCTCAGCCTTGTATTATTAGCAGGTTTTTCTATTATGCTGCACCGATCACTGCAGATGCTTGCTGGCCAGAAAAATGGCCAGCAAGTCATTCACACTAACTTACCATTTAAAAGTAGACAATAGACAACAGTCAGTTTTTGTTTTGCCACAATAAGTTGGGTGGCTTCTTGGTTTAATTGGGTGTATTTCATAACCACACTTTACACACTTGCATGTAGCACTTCTGAATTACTGAGCCTTTACAAAATGTCAGCACCCAGTCTGTGCTGTGTTTTCTTCACTTTGAAATGAAAGTCGCTATGGAAATTCCTTTTCATGAGTCACTTTTCTCTGTGTCCGATCTGTGGCCTTACCTAACCTTGTCCATCTCATCATAGAGAGTGGAAGACATGGTGGGAAGCTTGACCTCTGTGTATTTTCATGGTTGACTGGAGAAAACCTGAGTCTACCTGTCCCTGTGGAGAAAGAGAGGATTGTAGAGTGCAGGCCATGACAATCTATTCCCTTTGTGCTCATGGTTGGCCTCTCGTGGACAGCTAGTTTCACAGCTGACATTTACACACAACTTACTCAGGTCTCAGAGAGAGGAAAGACTGAAAAAGTGGAGCGAGAGCATATATGATTAAAAACACCTTCAGCCTATTAATAGTGCAGATATTAAATCTAATATTCATGACAGTTTTTGTTCTTTTTTCTGTTTAATTTAGTGAAACAGTAGAAAATTAACAATTTGTTAATGGTGTCTTGATTTGTGCGTGCATGTGTTTAGTGCACCATAACCACCAATATGTCAATATGTATTTGTTAACAAATGTATGTGTGTGTCTTAATTTAATTTAAACAGTGTTTCACAGCATTAAGTGCTTGAAATAACCAATTTCTTACACATCATCATTTACAGTTTAATACTTCAACTCTGACCTCTGTCTTTCTCTCTCTTCTTTTTCCTTTCTCTCTTAGGTGAGTTCCAGGACCCTGGCTGCATGTGTCATGATTGTGAGAAGCACTGGGTTGGTCGTCACAGTATGGACTTTATCTCATTTTACAATCAGTTTTGTTGCCCACTTCTTAGAGTCACTTTGTCCATTTACTGTGATTCTCAGGCGCATCTGCACTTAACTTCCATGAGTAATGGCTGATTATAGTTGCAGTTGCTACAATAGATAATCATTAGCCATATGCACTGTGTGCTGGCATTGCTCAAGATTTAGAGTGCTGTCCATGGTGCTGAAAACAAATCTATCGCTGCCAATACATTTGCGCTCACTTGTGTAATAGCTCCATTGTGTGCGCAAGAATCTGTGGGAGCATGTGCCAGTGTGTACCCGTCCATCTTTGCAGCGTGTGTGTGTGTTTGTGTCAGTGTGTGTGTGTAGCTCCATTATCTTTGCGTCTGAACAGTTTTCCCGTCCCATGCATCATCCACCCCCGTCTGTCTCTATGTCAGGCCTGATAACAGATCCTATTGCCCACAGAGATGACTAATCAATAACACACAACCATGGGAACAACAGCTTGCTGTCCACACTTACACACTCTCACAAATATACACACACTTACACAAGGCGGAAATATTGGCTCACTGTCCGCAAACATTGCATTGACTGCTGTAGGGTGACAAAGAATCTGTTGTTTTCTGATTTTAGGATATTTGGAAGACTCACGCTTCCACAAGCCTCCTACTACAACCGCTGCTGTTACACCCACAGCTTCACCACACCTTTACATTTAAAAAAAAATGCATGCGCACACACACACAGACACACACCAATCTGCCAGTACACCCACAATCAGTCATGCATTATCAGCCTGACAGTATCACTGTGTGGTGCTGAGGATGTTTATTTTTTACAAAGAATCCTCAGTTTCTTTCTCCTTGCATCACGTTTACCATTTGTTCTGTTGCCTCCTTATCTACTCATGTTCTTCACTTTAATACTCTCCTAGTCCGAGCCCTGTCTACTTCTCTGGAAGCTAAATCAGCTCCTCAGCTGAGTGGGACTGCTTACTGATTTCACTTGATTCAATGCCCCTCACCTTCAATTAGTATCTCAGTCAATCTCGGTGGAATAACGGAGGACAAATGACAATAAATGCATAAAAATGCCTTCAAAGATACAGACAAAGCACTTTGCCATCTTCCACCCTCTTTAGTCTCTTTTCTTCCACCTCTTGCTGAGGTGTAATTCCCATAGACAGACTGGCCTGTATAAAAGCTTGTCTGCTGTCCTGATTCCCCCCTGAGGTGCCATTCTGACCCAATAACTCCTTCATTCCTCTCTCATGCTTCATTCACTCCTCTTTCTGCATCCTCCCTTCCCTCTTCTCACTCTCTCTCACTTGCTCTTTCTCCCTCCGGTGGCCAGAATGCTGTAATTGAGTTTTTTATTCAAGTCAATTAAAAGTGCAGGCCCAGCTAGAGACAAAACCGGGCTGCATTGTCGCTTTTTTTCCCCTGAGGCTGCCTCATTATTTATTCAATCCAGTCTTTGTATCACTCAGTAGCTAAGAAAGCATGGGGTGTGTACTTTCATTTCATATGTGTCATTAAACTGTTTTGACATTGTTTACAATGTAATTTATCTTTCTCTATGACGCCTCCCTTCCCCCAAAAGAAATCCTATTTAAATGGTAATTCAAACTTCCATTAAGTTGGGGCCTTTGTGAATGCCATACAGAAGTTGCTCTATTCCTCCCTTCTGCCTCAGCAGCCATCTGAGGCATGATTGTTTACTCCCAAAAAGCCAAATATTCATCAAACTGAAACACCGGCTGTGTTGTCTTCAGTTGATAATACTTTCCTATTCTCATTTAGCATCATATTTTTGTTAGCCACTGAAGTGATGAATGATAATGAAAGTTCACAGGGATCATCCAAGATGATAGAGCGTCATAACTATCTGTCGTCTGCATGAATTTGTAATCAAATGGAAAGTTCACTGAGGTTTGAATGAGCTGGTCCACTTCAGACTCTGAGTCAAGTTTTAGGTGCAAATTTTTATGCAGATGTTGAAACTGCGCTACATATCCCTCCATATCCCTTAAATGTTTTCTCTTGCTCATTTACTTGATGGCAACATAGAGATAGTGAAAGTGAAGGTGATGCTTTTCATATGCAAATGATGTGAGATGTAATGTAATGTGTGATCTGCAGCATTCATCTAAGAAAAGCAGAGAGAGATATATGGTGGCTGTGGGGCTAATTTTCTTTTCATGCCTTAATCAGCAAACTGTTTGGTAGGTACAACTATGAAATGGAATTTAGCTTCTTTACATACACACAAACATGTACACTATAGTATATTCATCCTACAGAGAAGTAGGTAGCAGGGATGAACTTGAAAGCTGGAATATCTATTTTCCAGGTCAGTTATTGTCAGTTGTCAGGCAGACTGTTTATTAGAGTTAATGTACATTTTAACTAAGGCTTGTCCTGTTTTGCCCTCATGCCCTCATGTTGAAAAGAGGATACTGACTCAAAGACATATCAAAGGTAAAACTCTGGGTGGGTGCATAAAGATAAAATACTTTAGCCCCCTTGAGGATTCTTGCTGACATTCAAACCTTCTTATAATCGTCCTCAAATGTCCCTGACCTTCAACAACGTAGAGCTGCAGGTGTCGAAGACATGTTAGAAAATAGTAACATGATGGATGTGAGGTAACTGTCGTCACACTGTGGACTGTGATCACGATCATGTCAGGTGCCATTTTGTAAGTGTGAGCACGGTCTCTGTCCCTGAGAGGACCACAAATTTGAAACCACATGACACATGGTATAGACATACTAGTTACAATGACCTGCATTGAAAAGAATGTGGCATGTGATTAGAAGCACACTTCAAATGATTTCTCAAATGCAATTTCTTGCCAATTAAGCTAACTCATTATCTGTATTTAAGCCATCAAGAAGACATACGTATGTGACTTTGTATTGTACGTCACTTAACTGTATGGAGGTGTGGGAAAGTAAACACCAATTACCGATTCACTGCTCCACTCCCAATAATTCAAACAGTGGTGAGGGACATGCACACACTGCCCAGCTAACCTTGAGTCGTGTACATTTACGTCCAGTTTTAACACCCTGATTTTCAGCTGTCCATTATTTACAGGAGGTTCGCACAGCGGCAATGGAAATGCCATGAATAACTGAAATAAGTGATGTCTCCTGCACACTGTGGAGGACGATGTGTGTATTCGATCAATACTGGTATCGATACTAGCTTAATGATTCATCTGTAAATGATTGGGCAAGTGGCTCAGGCGCAACAGGATAGATGTGGTTGTTTGTAGATCATTTTTAAAATAACAACATATCGACTAGTTTGTTGTTAGTCTTTTTTTCTTCCTCAGTCAAGCTGTTTACCTCCCTTTTAATGTATGCTTGGTAAGTTGGCATCTTAATGTTTACAGCTTGGGGGAAACTGTAAACCACTGCCATATATCATTTAATGCATGTAAGCAGAAATGTTAATTATAGGAGGTGAGGCAGCTGTTTGAATTAAAATCATTTTCTGCATCTGGAAGTTCATTTTGGAGGAGAGTTGATAGAGTGTGTTATTTCTGACTACTAGGAATACAAATTCTGCTGAGGTAACCCACCAACTCAATGATATCAAAAGTAGCCTACAAGTAGGAAAAAAAGGCACAACAAAGACAGTTTTTTAGATGATGAGGACAGCATGAATCAAGATTCACATCATCTTCTCTTCCCATCTGTCCACATAATCTGTGTTGTTGGACTGTTAAATTTCAGAGAATAAATGCTTGCTGAAGCAACTTTTATCATGATATAACTGTAATTATCTTAAAAGTACTGTTAGTTAGTTTTATGTTTAAAATTCCCAGTCCTAGGGATCTGCCTTCTTCAAAGATGACATATCAATAACTGATTTCTTTTTCTTCCAAATGGGAAATCAAGGTGCTCAGAGTGATGACATTTGAAAACTCGCTGTTTTCAAATCTATGTATCATTATTTTATCTTTTAAGCTGTTTATCTGCTGTGAATTAACAGAGAATTGAAGCACTATCAGTAGTTGACACTTAAGAGTTCCTACTTTAACCTTTCAAAACTTTTACTCATGAGCTTTTCTACTGAGATGGCTTCAAGGCTTCCATGTGATGCAATGGGAGTGTTAGCGTTGTTAAATACATACTTTATGAAATCAGTATTAATTAATAATTTGATCCATCTATCGTTCATCCATCTGATACAAAAGTTCAATATTCCTAGTTCATCCACCTTTCTTCTGTCAGATCTGTCTGTTCCCATGGTTGCGGTACTAAATTGCCTGCACAGTGCAATAGATTGTGCGTTTCGTTGCGTGGGTTTTGCGGGTGATCTAAGAATAACTGTGTAAATGAAAACAACACAACAGGGTGGAGACAGCAGTATTTAAATGAGGGTTTTGTGTCTGAATGGAGAGTTAGGACGAGCAGAAAGCTGCAAGCGCAAAATGAAATGTGATCAGGTTCTAGTGGAAGAGGTTAACAAATATATTGAGTTATAACAAAAACAAATATTACCAGAAAAACCAACATTTGTGATTTGTGATAAAGTCAATGCTGTTAGTAAACCAAAAATATTCCACTCCAAAACATGGGTGGGAAAAATCCGTCCTGTGCATATTGTCATCTCCTCCTCTCCACAGTAACAGCAGTCATCAGTGCTCAGCTGGTTAATAGCTGTCCTTCAAAGGTATTATTTATAGACGCAGTTAGCGTCAGAAATAATACCTTCAGGTTTGGTAAATCACAATGCGTGTGCTAAATAACATATTTGCATTTTCTCCTCCCTGTATTTTGCACACTGGGGTTGAAACGCCCCATATTACATATTCATTATGACAAACTGAATGGACAGCGGGTATTATCTTGCACAGTTGAAAGATGCAAACCTCAGTGCACTGCGTTAGTATCAGCTTGCATATTGTGTGCGGGTGATATCAAGTTTCCACACGTTTTTACAAATAAATCAAGCCCTTTGAGTCTCACTGGACTCACCCGTCAGAGGTGCCAGGCTTAAAATTGTCCACCATTTAAATGATCTTAAGACATTTCAACTGTTGCAACAAGAACACAGCCAGGTTTAGTTTTCATTCATTACAATCTCTTTGTCATTTTCTTTGTTCAGTCTGCTTGTTTTGCATGTCATATTAAAAAAAAGGTTGTTTTTTTTCCTACAAGCACCGCAGCAGTGTATCAGATTAGCGTGGCCACTTCGTGTTTATGGACATTCACAAACTGTTAGTGACACAACTGCTGCAA
The DNA here is from genome assembly GCF_027409825.1 of Scomber japonicus. Lineage (NCBI taxonomy): Eukaryota > Metazoa > Chordata > Actinopteri > Scombriformes > Scombridae > Scomber > Scomber japonicus. The sequence goes on along the minus strand of NC_070590.1, from coordinate 17,526,536 downwards.
ACAATAGACATGATTTGCATGAACGTGCAGGCTAGAGGCTAGTAGTTAGATCAAAAGGTAGACAGTCTCTAAGGTTCTTTTTATTTCAGGTTCACCTCAGCTGGTGACAAATCAACAACATCTGAGGGGTGTAGTGGAGACACTGATGGTGAGAGTGTTCACAAGAAATGGTGAGAGTCGGATAATTTCAAATCCTCTTGCCTCACCTTTCCAAATTACTCTCTTGTTATTTCTTATGTCAGTCACTTCTCCCGCAGCTGTTATTATTATCATATGTGAGTCTAGGAGTGATCCTCAACAGGCCCTTTTCTTTAGGTGTGATTAAGTTTGTGCCTTATTTATTAGATTTGAGTTTGATTCATTGTTTTCCAGCCAGCAGGTTCTTGTTATTGGCATGTATTGTGTGATTTGACAGGACTGCGGTGTGGTATTGGAACAGCTCTCCTTCACTCAACCACTGAAATATGATTTGCTACATCACAGAGTGCCTGCTGATATCGTGTTTTGACAGATTGTAGGGAGGTTTATATACCAGTTGCTTTTTTCAGAGCGGTGGCCAAGAAACCTTCCATCTGTGAGTGTCTTTGCTTTATGTTGTTTTTCCTACATCTTTTCACAGTTAACAGTAATAGCTCTGTGTTATATTATTGAGTTATCAGTATGTGTGAAAGTGAACTTATTTACCAGCTGCTATACATATTATGAAAAACCTGCATTCCTAAGACCAGCTGAACATTTTACTATGGCCATTTCTTGTGTGTGATACTCTCAACTAGCACACAGTTATCCTGAGAAAAATTATCATTAATTTCAGTAGTTATATTTTGTTGAGATACTGTAAGTATTATTAGCATGACCTGTGTCTTGTTATGGCAGACAGTGTGTTGACAAGTCCAGACAGAGCTGGTGATGGTGTTTTTTGAAAGCTTTGAACACTTCTCTTTTTTGGAGGGCTTCACTTTCTCAGTAACACTTGTTCTTCCTGTACGCTGACTTCAGTGTGATGTTATGACTCATATTTTCCAACTCTATGTTATGCATGTTTGTTCCAGCTTGGTGACTACTTCTTCACTAAATCCTCACCTTTAGTTATTTATTTATTTATTTTATGATGAAGAGTTTTTGTGCTCAAGATGGCAAAGGTAGATGAACTTATTGAGTTGTCTGAAATTAACTTTCCTTATAAAGTTTGTGTTAAAGCAACAAATTGACTTATTCACTCAGTTGATGGCATAGACAACAGCAGACTCAAGCTAATATACAAGCAAGGCATTTATGATTGGTTTATACTGTGAGTAAGGGAAGGCCTAATGAATAATTCACTGAATAGTGTCCTCGTAAACTCCTCCTATGCCCTTCACAAACACACAAACACATAGATTTCCCTCGTTCAAATCCATGCACACTGTGTCTTGGCACAGTATGAGGGAGTACGGATACAGACCAGATACCTTTGTCAACTCACCTCAGCAGGATGTAATGATATTGATGACAGGAAGTCATCATGGAGGACATGTATCACAGCAGGAAATGTCTTAGGTGAAACATGTCCCCTCTCTACTCATCAATTCTTTAGCAACCTGCTGTCACCTCACTCTTCTGAGCACAGTAACATATCTCCTACCCTTGCTCTTTTTGCATTTGCTCTCTTTGTTTTTCTCCTTGTCTCTCTCTCTCTCTCTCTCTCTCTCTCTCTCTCTCTCTCTCTCTCTCTCTCTCTCTCTCTCTCTCTCTCTCTCACAGACACATGGTAGGAAATATTGCCCATTCACACCTGTGCCTCTGGCGATTTTATTGACCATGCATAACTATCCTGCTTTCCCAGAGGACAAACGTGACCAGAAAAGGGCCTGAAAAACACCCATTTGAAACACTGTGTGACATCAGTGAGTATAATCATAATCATGTGCAGAAAAGTCAAGTAAATACAAAATTAAGAATGCAAGTGTACCTGCAATTGCTACAACTGGGAAATGCACTACAGGCATTAAGTAAGACCGTGCAGATTTGGGATTTGTCCTCAAATATGTTGGAGAAAACAAAATTATTTACAAGTCAAATAATATTTGGTTGGTATCAACTAAGCAGGATAAAAAGTAATGTCTGCCTTTAAGGTGAACATTTGCTTAGTAACTGTAACAGTCCAGGATGGCTCAGGCAGCCAAGAGGATGTTTGCACCAGGTAATTTGATCTGTATTTGGATACCTCACCTGGGTGAAAAAAAATGCACATTAATGCTAGGTATACTGTAAATGTCCACAACATGCACTGTAATGCGAATGTGATCGTGTTTGCCAGATCACCTCCGGATGCAGCCATAAATTGCCGTTGGGCGTCAGCCAGAGTCATCCAGGTGCAAATGCAGTCTGCACAGTATAGGTTCACACAGTTGAAAAGCAAGACCTCACAGAGTTGAGACATTATGATACTCACACATGAAACCTTTCATGCAGCTTCACTGAAATAGCGCAGAGTAATCTGTTCCCACCTGTTGCTGTTCTTTCCCCTAATGTTCAGTGAAGAGGTCTCTGTGAAGCTGTAATGGTTCAAAATGCTTGCGTCAAAACCATCGTGTTGTGGTGTCTGATGCATTCAGAGAAACAGCAATTAGAGATGATCTTCATTTCAGCTGAAAAGTAAAAACAACCTGGTGCTGCACCTGAGCCATATTTTTATTGACTGTGACTATTCCCCACCTGCTCTTCTGCTGTACATAGTCCTCATGAAAAATGACATTGCAGCATAAAAATGATACTTATACTATAACTACTGTGTGTAAATGCAAGTGTGAGATATAAATATTTTTTTTTAATTATCTGGGTTAGAATATCTGCATTCAGATCATATTTTAATATCAGAATGTGCTGCAGAGGTGTGTGTAGCTATGTTGTGTGGGTGTTAATGAGCACACTGTTTGTATCCCGTAGTGCTCTGTGGCAGATAACGCTGGTCATGTTGCTGAGTACACCTTGGTAAAGATCTTGTTTTCTTTTTTAATTTGACTTAATTATTGTTTTATTATCTGTAGTACTATCTGACAAGTAAAAATACTATAAAATCTTCTCTTGCTTGCTTTCTCTGTATGTGTTCATGTCTCCTGCTGAGCTGAAGAGAGTCTAGCTGTTCAGTTGACTCTACAAGTGAATTAGTAGTTCTACAGCCTGGCAGGTTCCTCATTAGAAATATATTAGAGCTGTGTGTGTGTGTGTGTGTGTGTGTGTGTGTGTGTGTGTGTGTGTGTGTGTGTGTGTGTGTATGTGTGTGTATGTGTGTGTGTGTGTGCGTGTGGCATTTCTACAAGTGTCCTGAAACATTCCTGAGTCAGACAGTGGTGCACAGTTTTAATAATAATAATAAATCACATTATGAAATAAACCACAACTTCATCTTAACTGTAACCTCAAAGTGAAATAAATTGTCAACCTCAAAGTAAAAATAAGTTGTCATTCTTTTTTGTATGATTTCTAAACCACTTGTATCACCAATTATAAGACAACATTAAACAATGTAAATTATTATCTTTGTTATATAGATTTAAGTATGGACACCAAAAGGTATGAAGTCATCTACTGCAGTTTACAGTCAGTTCCTTTTCACAGTATGTTGATAGCAACCTAAGGATATCCAGATAGTGGCAGGCAGAAGGAGATCACACCGTGAGCAGGGATTATCTGCATTGTGTATGTCGCTGCATTGGCTGAAGATATCAGCAATGTTTCTCTCAACTGAGACTATATATGCTCATTCTCAAGCTGAATCCATGCAGATATTTTTAGAGAGGTCAGGGAGGAAAATAGTGGAATAGACAAAGGTAGAAGTTATTTTATCTCTTCCTTATTGAAGGGATTCTGACTCTGAAGAGTCTCTGTGATCTTCACGTTTGGATTTACATATTGTGAAAGTGGGAGAAGACCAATTCATTCGTGTTCTTTGTTAAAAAATCTTTTGGTGCTCTATGGGTTCGAAGTCACTACAAATTGTGTTTTTTTGCTTCTCTGCAAGCACCATTTATTCCCTGCTTAACTTTCTACCCAATGATCTCTTTGACAAAGCCTTCCAATTGGTTACATAAGCATCTGGTTAAAGCATACTAAACAATGGAAAGGTTATGTGATTTTAGTTAGGAAACTATGAATCAGAGCCTTAATGAGGATGTGGACAGGCCTGTGTGAGGATGCATAGAGCAGTTCATGCCGCTGTCTGCTACTAAGCCATATTCTAAACTATGCATGTGACATTTGATGTTCTCTCTGTGCAGAAAGACCCCAGAATTCCCAGGATTTTTCAGTGTGGGATTTTTCTGTTTTTGTCTGAGCAGCAAGCTCAGATAATAAGATAAAAATGCCAGAGGCATTTGAAGTAATGTTTAAAGCCTCTAACTACAACTCAAACCATAAACCAATAAATAAATTCAGCACACATGGGAAAAAATAACATATTGCTGTATGAATATGTTTACCATTTTAATATTGTTTTCCCTTTCACCTTGATTTAAAAAAAAATATCCTCTGGATCTGAATGTGCTGGAAATACTTTTTGTTTTTGAGGGGTAAAAATAAAATGAAGACAAACTTTTTTTGAGTGACCACATGGTGAGGCTCCAAAGTATGTTTGTATTGCTCAGAAATGTGGCTTCTAATATGTGGTATTTACACATACTGTGGGTTGAATAACACAATTATGTGTATGACATAAACCAAAACTTTGCTTTGCTGTTTCATTTGTCCTTTTGACTTCAAACAAGGTTTCAGTTACTTTGCAGCGTTTGTGTGTCAGGGCAAAAGGGATGAGGCTTTAGCGATGACAGGCAGAGAAACATCCAGTGAACTACAAAGTGTGGAAATTGACAGAGTTTAGTCTTTGGCTGCTGACTGAGTTGATTGGAGTATAGCCGGGCTTTTCATGCTGCTCCCATAGAGCGTGAGATCTAAATTAACCAAGACTTTTAGACAGAGTGCACATATTGCACTCCCTATATGCAAATGCATACACCGACATTATTTAAGACACAGAAACATATACACACATGCTGGTGAAAATTTTACTATTTGCTATTCAAAATTAAACTTCCATCAGTTGTGTTCAATATTCACGTGCAAACTCTTGAGAACGAGTCCTGGTGATAACACATGAGCTGTTATATTTAAGTACAGTAACAATCTCAGAGATTTTTATTTAAGTAAATATCTGTTAACTCATTATCAGTCACCCAATCAGTGTTGGGGTCATTACTCAAAAACGTATAGGGTACTTTACTTATTATTCCCTGCTGAGAGTAATCAATTACTTGTTATATTACTTTTGTGTTACTCCTAAGCAAAGCCAGCAATGTTGTGTAAAAATAATATATCAGCAAATAAACTATTATCAGTACTTTGCTGAGTTTGTTTCTGACAGACAGAGATTCCTCTGTACAAACAAACAACGCATAAGCTTTGGCTGCTTGGTTTGGGTCTGCATACACTCAACTTCAGCATCACTGTGGGTCTGTGAGTGTTTTGTTACTAGCATTGTGTTAGCATGAGAGGTCAGGCAGTGATTATTTTTTTATCTGCCCAATTTATACCTAATAATTGAAGAACTTATGTAACGCAAGTACATATTTGTTTGTTTAGTAACTGTAATGTGATTATTGAATATAGCCATTGTAACACGTTACATTACTGCATTACAGATCCATGTAATACTGTAGCCAATAAGGTAACACAATGGTGTTTGAGCCTGTGGCCTACTGATTAAAAGCCTTGCTTATGTAGTATTATGAGTATTACAAACTGGGTGTCTATGGTGACAAATTATGAGTGGCACACAGTTAGTGACACATTTTCCATCACCCAGCAGTGGTTGTTCTGTTAAAGAGGGTGGGTGGAGCTAACACAACAAACTTGCTCTTCACCTGCTAACTGACTGACATCACTCAGTTGACACTGATTTCTTAAAAAAATAGGTCCAAAAACACATCTGCAATTAACGCTTATCACCATAGGTGCAGCCAAAGAGAACAACTGAGATCTTCAACATTGTTTTAGTAAAGAAAAGAAGACAAGTTTGATAGCAGTTTTTCTTTCTTTTTCTAATTTAATACACATGCACAAACAAACACACTTTGTTCAATGCGTTCCCCCCTCTGCTTTTCTTGTTTTGCACCATAATCATCATAATCACAAGGCTGCTCCGAGGTTGTGTTCAGACAATAACATGACTTCAGATATTTTGATTGTTCTTGGCTGGCTGAGGCTGTGAGTGTGTTTAACAACGGTGGTGTAGCTGTCTGGGTTCCCTGTCCTATCCAAAGATTTCACACAAACACTCTAAAGCTGTATAATTGGTGACAGCAATAGCCGTGCAGTGTAAATCCACACAAACAGTGATTTAGTAGGACAAACATAGCCAGTCTGAATTTTGCTTTTGCATGTGTGTGGATAAATTAGCCTGAATGGACGAGGCTTTTTAAACCGATATGTTAGCCAGTGTTTTTTAAATGGTTAATATTTAGGGATCCTTCAACTGATCTGCTTCCAAAAAAAGCAAAGACTCTCACTCTCTGGCTGCTCTGCTTGCACTACAGCATCACATGTGATGCACAGATGTTGTGAGACATTAGATCTGGGAGCACTTGAACACGCACATCTACCCAAGCACACACACACAAACGCACACTCACTTTCACCTTGTCAGCATTTGCTCCAGATGCATCTTGATGGGTAAAGCATCCATTAACACATTAGTGCGTCTTTATCCATGTCAGTGCAGCTGCACACCTTAGGATGTGCTTCCCCACCCGCACTGCTCAGCTCTCTGCAGCAGGCAGAGCTGAGCTTGTTGAGACAGTACCTATGTTCTTGCACATGATGACGTAAAGTCAATTCACTAAGGCATAAAAGTGACTATTTCTACCTGCTAAAGATCACATTGTTCATCTAGGTGAGTTTGACTTTCTAATGTTGGGTTTTATGCCAATGACCCAAGCTAAATTACATGCTCCGGGTTGGCACAAAAGCTATAGCGAGGTTTCTTAAGTCTCCCTCTTTGTGCCTCATTAGTTTTGCTGTCGTCTGATTGGGGGAGATGAGCCTCTACTTTGCTTTTGATTTCAGACCAGGGCTCATTAACCCTCCACTCTCACTCTCTGCCAATGCTTACCTTTTTTCCTCTCTTTCTCTGACTCCATCATACACATACAAATAAGCCATTTCCTCATTCTGGAACCAGCTTTTCAGGAAATGTCATTAATGGATTTATCACTTGTCATTTACTCATCGCACATCATCATCAATAGCTGCAAATACAGTCAAATACAAAGAAAGGGGTGGGGGAAGAGGGGGGGCAGAGCCTCCTTCATAATATGGAGCTGCCAATGATGGCTGACACTGAACTACATCACTCAACATTTCACAAGATGCCAGGATCTCATCCGCCCACTTGAGCTTTCATATACACTTTGCAGCAAACACATATACTGTAGATAAATACACACACATATCCTTTCTCTCCTAATAAACACACTTTCCACCCCTTCTATAATGTCTATAAGTCTCTTAGCAGAAAAAGACAGATAGTCTCTCCTGCGATCCTCCCTCACTGTTTACTCTCCATTATGAAAGAGAGACAACCTTACTACTCTGTGTGTATGTGCATGCAGTGTACATTCTCACATAAGTTTCCATGATAACAACAGTTTCATGTTGTATTACCACTCATTTAGGCTATTTGTAAAACAGTGCTCCTTATTGATCATTTCATCTGGAAGATATATTGTAGTATGTAAAATGATCTGGAATTTGAAGGTGATAAACTGTTTTTCTATGTTTTTTCCCATCTCTGTCTTTATCTCTGTCTCTGTCTCTCTAGGTGAGTCAATGTTGTATGGTGAAACTTTCTACTCTGAAGCGCGGTGGATTTGTGAGTGACTGGAACACATTCACACTGTTTATTTGTGCAGCAACATTCACATTAAGTTTCATTGAGAAAATGCTTTCAGTATGCATGTCCTTCCCATGTGTCAAATTAATTCATGTAAGAAAAAATGTTTTAAAATAAAAACAACAACAACAAAAAAATACTTTAAAGCCAAGAAGCAGTTCATCTTTCTGCAGGCTCTCATGAAAAAAACAAAACAAAAAAAAAAAAACTTCAAACCAAGTCTGTCCAGTTGTTGCCAGGAAGTTATTTTTTGAAGGTCTAGCAGTTCTGGCAGATTTTCTCGCCAAGAGCCATCACAGATACATTTTTGCTTGCGATGGGAGAGTCCATTTCTGTTCTTTGAACATGGGTTAACCAGGGGAGATAACCAAGCAATATTTTACAGCACACAGTTTGACATATCAGCAGCAAAGAAACCTGTGCAGACCCTTCTTACATTTCTCTTACTGCCAATGTTATCTGCCCAAAGCAAGGAATAAGTAATGCACTATTCCCTTCCTATTTCTTGTGTTTTTAGAAAGCCTTTTGCCTTCTCTTGGAGCTAAACGTACAGTATAGGCCCTTGCCAGTGGTGTTATGGTGTAAATAAAAATCATTCAGTTCAAGATGCAGATGTTAACAATGTCCTGAGGTTTGACTCACTCTTCCCTAAAGCTGTGTCCTAATTTTAATACATGCAATAATACATGGTTGGAAGGTAGAAACAATAGGTGGCTGCTATTATGTGAGCTCCTGAGCAGCGCTACTCCAGTTAGACATGCAATCTTAATCAGCTCTTGGAGCAAATGGAAATACAGTGACAACTTATGCCAAAGGCCAATTGTTAGCACTTTACTGGTGAGCTATAACCAAAGAATGTACAATTTATGACATTCTTCTTTGTGGCGCTCATGGGGCTTATTGGTCTATTCAACACTCAATAGGCTACTGATGTCAGATTATAAGCCTCATTTGATCCAGTGTTGTTTGCGGTATTGAACATTCAGTGAGAAAACATTTGTATATTGCAGATGAACTACAAGGTTTTCTTCATACTATGGGTCATATCTACAGTTCATGCTATACTCCATTACAGTTGCCATCTACTCAGGGCTGGACTGGGATAGAGGCAAATAGTTGTTTATTCAATGAATGCATGGAGCTGTTCCATCTTATTTCACTGGATACTGTCTATTTTTTTTTCTTTTGAAATGCGCTCTGTGACAATTCTGTTTCATTGTTTAATGTTGTGTTGGCTTGCACATTACTTGGAAGAGTATCTGCATCCCTGTCCACATGTAAGTTGAGTGGTGCGCTGGCTCCTTCATTGAAGGAATAGACCACTATTCTGTAAAGCGCAGGGAGGCTGTACATTGGCAGTTTCTTTTTTTGTGTTTAAATGTTTTGGAGCTTTTTATCTAATGTTGGAGTTAAATGAGTTAAACTAGTAACATCATTTTATATGTACTTCATATATAAAAATCATGAAAAATCTATAAATGTTTGAGGCCCCTTTTATTTGGGAGCCCCACTCAGTTGCTGACCTTTGTATAATGGTAAGTCTGCCTCTGCTCTGAATCACAACAATGGGGGTGGAGTTGGGCAGGCCCAGAAAGAGATGTGACTGGGCAAGCCTAGCATCATTATAAAAAATGAACCAATGGGTTGTTGTCCATGCTTTATTGGCCAGTCAGACAATAGTTGTCCTGGCCCAAAACTTAAGTCAGCCCACAAAGAAAATGCCCAGTTTGCCAGATGGCGAGCCCACCCCTGCGTCTACTTACAATTATTTGAGTACTATTCAGTTCTGTCTCTCCTTCAAAGTTGTAGCTTGAGGCTTCTTGCAAAAAACTCATTAAACTTTGAATCAGGACAATGATGTAATCAGAGACACAAAGTCTTGGCAGCACTAAAGTTGCCATTTTTTGAAGAGTGCCATCTGTTAACCTGAGCACACATTGATGACTTTTAGCATTGAGTGCCTGTTAATGAGATGAGTCTGAAATGTGCCTATTAATTATATCTGGCAACAGCAGGGCAAAAATGAATGGTGACTGAAAATAATTTCTTTTTTTAAATATGTAAAACATTATTAATGTTTATTTTAATAATGGCTGCTCATCATTAATTATTCTGATATGGCCTCTCGTGGCTTGCTCTAGTGGGTGGTGGCAGATACAGTTGGGAATCCCAGTCTGTGTTTTCCCCTTTGCTGTTTGTTGATGTGAGACTATGGTTGTGCATGAGGTATTTAAATTAGAAAATTGCATTTGACTTGATTACCATAAATGTCCTTAATAAATTAGGTAAAGCACATAAATTTCCACTTATTAAGTCTTTGAAAAAAGAAGCAATCATTGCTTCTCTCAGTAAATTAGGCCCCACATCTTTAAACTCCTCATGGAGCCATGTGGGATCTTCCTCATTCTGGGGATCAGTCAGCTCTGCTCTGTCCCCACATCATTGTATTACTAAGGGAAGTTTTGCATGCTTTCTGTATTGGACTTATGCAGCTTGTTTCGTGTTTTACATGCATATGCTACACCTGTATTAAAATAACTGACCAGACCTCTTCAGTCTGCTTCACTTCATCTTCTTGCATACCCAGCAACAACCCTCTCCATTTTTCTCTAGTTTCTGTGATATTGAAATTGCTTTTACTCCCAGTATCACCATTTGTAGGCAAACCCAGCCTATTATGCACTGTGGTATGTGATGTACAGTAGATGTCGTACTGATAGTTTTGAAATATACTGAAATATATTTGGTAGGATGTGGTCATTATTAGCCTTTCTAGTAATTCACTATTTTTGTCTTTTATGTCGAACACACATATTCACATGGATCTGGCAAAAATCTCCCACCAAGTATAACTTTGGTAATATTATATCTGTCCAGAGGCTAGCTATATCTTAATCAAAACTGTGACCCTTAACTCGTTATATATATTTTTTTTCTATGCTAACTACTGTATGTATAAATCACAATAGAATTACTTTGCACAGGTGTTGCATATCACTCTGTTTTTTATTTTACCACTGTTTGCCACTGATCATTCTTATTGTGTACCATTTGATTACAGTTGACTGAGAAGCTTTAACACAGAGAAAATTATATCAGTTTAATAAGATAATATGTGCGTATTGGCTATTTTAATATCAGTTAAACAACAACAATTAGAGGATGGTATATCAACATTGAGGTAAGCTCTCCCAACTGACTCTGCACCTAACCCAAAGGTGAGTACAGTTCAGCCCGCTTATCTTGTGTAGACAGTGCAACTTTCCAATCATCGACCCAAACTGACCCTATTTCTAACACTCACTCAGTGTCTCAGATAACCCTGACCCAGACACTGAATATCTTTTCACTGACACATACAATCGCTCAATAGGAATTGGAGTTTCAGCAGTGGACTGTCAAAATGTAGTCTGACCAATACTTACTGTATACTCAAACTGGGACTCCATCAACCACGTTTCCCTTCTACCAATCCCCTAACAGTCAGAGTACAGTATTCATTCCTTGTTTTTGAATAATGTCAGCAGCTGAAATGTTTTGTTGTTGTTGTTTCTTGTGTACCTTCACATTAGCTGCATTGAGTTTGTTTAATTTTCAGTATAACGATTCTCTGCTCTAGTTAATTGGGATGGAATAAGGACAATGTTGGCAGTGATTGGCCGTCACCTACCAGCAATGACTCCATCTCCCTCTGAGCTCACAGTTGCTTTTTTATTTATTTTTTTTTTTTTGTGGCCAACTTTTTATTGTTTTTCCCTCAGTGTAGTTTGGTCAGGGTACAGGACTCCCAACACAAAAGGAATTGGCACGCAAAGAAAACTCTATGTGAATCAAAAACTCAGTCAAGATGTATCAATATCTGTACTGGGTCTTTACATTACAAAACAACTCGACAAACAAAAACAGCCTGTGTCCTCCCGTCCCTTATACCCGGTATCCCTTAGCTGCAATTACAAAAACAAAACAGAGACAAACGAGAAAAAAACATTTTATAATTTTACTTTAACTGAATCATAGACATAATTTGTAAAAAGAACATCATGAACTGAAGTGTTGCCTTCCCCTCAACGCTAGAACACAAAATTGAAATGAAAAAAATATAGAGGATAGTGGATATAGAGAGAAGAAAGTAGCTAAATGGTGCGAATGGTGGATGAGATTGAGGTAATAATGGGGTTGAGATCCAGATGAACTTCATCAGATCTTTCACGTACTGGCACTGCCCCATAACTGATTCCTCCATGCACACACACACACACACACACACACACACACACACACACACACACACACATACATGACTCTACAGTTAATATTTTACTTTATTTTCCATTTTTTCATCTTTTGCATTTATTTTTGCACTTTTTATGTACCGTACTCTACTTGTCATTTCTCTCACGTTTCTTCCCCAAACCCAGTTTAATGAAGCAGCTCCAGTGAACTCAACCCCCCCGTAACCTCACTTTACCCTTCAGTTCTAAACCAGGACACAGACACAGAAAACCCATCCCAGTTTCCTCTGCCTTCCTTTCGTACAGACACATACAGACACGACTTGGCTTCTTTCTCCATGAGAACCACTGGTTCTAACAAGTGTTTATACTGGAAATGGTCTCAGAGAAAAGAGGTAACAGAGATGTGTACACACACACACGCACACGCACACACGCACACGCACACACGCACACACACGCGCACACACACGCGCGCACACACACACACACACACACACACAAAGTTGGGCAGACACATGCACAGACACCCTCCCAGCTGTCTCTGGTAAAACATTAAGCACCCAGACTTTTGATCATGCAGAGGAAGCCTGACTACAGAAATAGCAACCAGTGAACCCGCAGCAAGAGTGAAACTGTTGTCTCATCTCAGTGTGCTTTGATTGGATCATACAGTGGGCAACCCACCATCCATAAAAATGCTGTGGTGCAGTGGCTCTATGGATGTAGCAAAACACATACATCTGGTCTGCATTAGCACAGCCTTATTCATCTGGGATACATGTTTGCCTCTGCAATAGAGACCACCCTTCTCTTTTTTGCTTTCTTTAAGTGGTTACTGGAGTCATGAACTACTGGTTTGGCTCCTTATAAAAGAAAAAAGAAGAAAGAGTGAAAAAAAACTTGTATCTGTTGCACATTAACAGCACATATTCAAATTAAGCTTATGGAAAAGCAGCATTTTCATTGTCTAGATTGTGTGTATTTTCTGGTGGGATCAAGAAACAGTCTATATGACAGTCTTTATGATGTGCCACTTACAGCGTAGTCTTCTTGCTTAATCATCACATGATTTGATTTAAATGCATGACATTTAAATGCATATATATGTAGTATTGTTATTGTGAGCACCCACACAGAAAAAAAAATGTGGTGCTGCACAGCCAAGAGTGCATTCTAAAAATACCCTACTGGCTTGAACATCAGACAGTTTTTTTTGTTTTTTTTCTTCCTGAAAATAACCTTTGAAAAAGCAGGTGTATTTGAGGACCAGACAAGCATGCATTATTTACAAGATATGATTTTTAAATTATATCTGTGTTGCATTATGGGTTGTTTGCAGCCTTATTGTTGCTAGGCTAGCAAATTTCTTCAAGTCCGTTTATAGCGTGTCTTTTAGAGTTAGTCAGCCCTAAAAATGTTGGGGAAGCACAATTCAACACATGGGAGTTGACTGGTGTAACGTGTTTTACCTGCCACAGAGGAAATGAATTCCTGACAAGTGAAAACATGTCAAAAGCGCCTCCCGACGTCGACTGCAGAGACACACCAGGGACCAAATCTGTCAAGCAGTAAGAATTGGTGGTGTAGAAGGTGATGAGGTGCTCAAAAGACAGTCTGAAAAATGCTGACTGTCAGTTAAAATCATTTCGACAAAGTATTTCATCTTTTACTCTTATGTCTTAGAATCAGGGTCGTCATTTTGACCAGTAAGTTATATTTCTTCACAGTATGATTACTCGGATTACTGGATTCGCATAGGCTACATTATATGACTATTTGATCCGTGAAAAACATGAGAATCCTATGTGTATCCCTTTAGGCAGTAGGGCTTCTCCCTCCTCAGCCCATAGTTTCTGACCAATGACAGAGCAACATCTCTCTTGCGCTGGCTCTGCTCTCTGCATTGAGACTGTCCTGATTTACACAGGCCATTGCACAAATACTGCGCTAAAAAGTCGAGGAAGGACTCAAGAGTTGAACATTTCTTTTTTATGAACAGAAGATATAATCACACACACACACAAACACACTTGAAAGGTGTCAAATCGTATAACCCTTTGTGCCAGTTTCCCTTCCTTCCATCTTTTATTGTTCGATATATCACATTTCAGGGCTGGAAACAACCTCCACACTGACTTGGACTAGCCTAGCCTGCCAGGAGCTGTCACATCCCTTTTTAGATGCTGCGTTTGATCAGGAACACAAACACACACATGCAGGCAAATGCTGCACAAACCTGCACAAACCTCAGGTTATTGGAAAGACCTAAGCCCATGGAGCAGTTGGCTTGCTTAACCAAAGCACCAAGAAACACATCAGATAGACTAAAATCTGAGACTGGATCCACAAACAAGGCTCCAGTTATACTAAAGAAATGAGTATGAGTATGTGCCTTGTAATTTGCCCAGTACAGTTTTGAAATTGTTGGAAAAAGCAATAAATTCAAGTCATATGCAATGCTAGCTCAAATGACTAAGATACTCAAATTCACTCAGTTTTAATGAAATGTAAATTTCACTTAACAGCTGAGTAAGCTCATATGTCAATTTGCAAATTAAAATTAGCTCATTAAGTGTAGTGGGCTTCGCTTAAATCACTATGTAAATCAAGAGGGATTGTGATACTTTCACACATTTTATGAACAGAGAGTCTCACTCTTCCTCATGCATGCCCTTGTCAGCATGTACACAATGTGATTGAATCCCAGTTTCTTTAGACCTAGATAGGTATGCAGCTTAATAGATAGGTGTGCAGCTTAAGTTTGTCTGCAGGGCATAGTGTGAGGTGTGTTAAGATATGGAGACTGCAAGCGTGTGGGTGTGTGTGTTTGTGTGTGGGTGTCTGTGTGTGCGTGGGTGCATATGTGTCTGCAGTGTGCATGTGGCACAGAGGGAAAAGTGTGTGTGCAATGTGTATAAATGTGGCCGTGTTTCTATTATTGTAGCTCTGAGGTTAACCTCAAGCTACGGGAAGCAGCCAGTAATACCAGAGCTCTGAAACCCACAGTACCCTGTTTGCTACTCTAATAGCCAACACAAAGCTGGGCATTACCAGTGTCTGGGAGCACTATGGCTCACACATTTGAGTCCTGACACGTGGCAGGGTGGCATAGCAGTTAGAGCGACTATTCTGTTTCTGAAAGGTTATAGATTTAAACCCTACAGCAGTCAGTCATACACACAAGCACACATACTGCCACATACTGCCATATTCTACCTACTCACTAAACTCACTGCCAACTGTTTCCCATCAATTCATTTCACCTGAGCTTAATTGTTACAAATGGAGACAATCTAGTAACATCAAAGCAGTTGTACAACATATTTACATAATGTCAATATAAAAGCATAAGAAAAGACTGAATGGATTTAAAGCTCCCTGTTGTACAGCTTAATGACGTTCAACTGCAAAACTTTTAGCTACACAAACTATTCATCTACATTATCTCATTTATTTTAATTGTGCACTGAACACATTTTTTTCTTGCAATAAACTATTTTTCAGCTTTAGGTAGAATGTTAGAAAATGTCTACAATGTCACTTTAGCATTCACCGAAATTTCCACAGACTGCCCCAAAAAATGATGTGCATGTAATCCTTGCACTGAAAAAGGAAATGCTTGTATTTTTCAGTCGGATGGACTTCTGTAGAAGTGAGTGGGAAATGGAGCAAATATTTAATGCAAAGGAAGGGAAACATAATGTGACTGCAAGTTAAAACTCAAATTGAATCTAAATAACGCTCATGGGCACAGACAGCACAGTTAATAGCTAGCTTACTTATCCCTAGTCAAGTCATTTAAAAATAGAGCTAACGCAGTGTGTAGTATCTATGATATCCAAATCATTCTGGTTGAATTGAACACTGGAACTGTGTTGAATCATTTCAAATATTCTATGAGATACTTCCATTTGTCAGATACTAGGTCTGATTTCTTCTCTTTTATTATTGTGAATTTCAATAGGCCATATAAGGCCAATAAGAACCAATCAGTAAAGTTTGAGACTTGGCTCCATGATTTCACAATATAAAATCTTTGTATATAAAATCATTGTGTTCTAGAGCAGAGAGGGTGGGGTGCAGAGAACATTTCTCCACTTGTTTATTTTCCAGAAAGGCCCCCATATGTGTCCCAGATGAATTGCTGGAGATAAAAGTAGAGCCTTTTGGTTGATGTAAAATGAAGTTAGATTGAGTGGGAGGGAACTGTGGTCTGGGGTCTCAGCTTTGTTGATGTTAAATATAGGCTCGAGAAAAACCACAAATTGAGAGCCCAGCCTCTATATTAGATCATTCTGGGGCTCACTGGCACAAAAACACATTAATGAGAAACACACAGTCATACACACGCACAAAAACACACACGTACATCCACACTCACAATATTGTAGATAATTTTGCTTTATCTTCATCTCTCTAACACGCTACACACACACACACACACACACACACACACACACACACACACACACATACACACACACACATACACACACACATGCATTAAGTAGACATTTCAAAACACTGGCATGATTGGAGAAGATTATGATTATGCACAATACTTTTTGCACATTTGCATTTGTACACTTTTCTTTTTACTTAATGCATATTTATTATTATTAGTACTATTTTATTTTATAGTAGTTTTTACCTTTTTACTTATTTACTTCCTCTTTCCTTACTGCATGTTGTGCATGTGAGCAAATGTAACAAAGGGATTAATAAAGTTTTTTCTGATTCTGATTCCAAAGACTTTCCAATACATTTAACAAGAAAAGTAGCTTAACCTTGGTGCTTTAGAAGGAGTACATCTGTTGTATCATCTGACTTCATGTGGTGTTTTTTAATTTCATAATTTCAGGGTGGCAACAAATATATTTTATGAGCCCCCAATGTTCTGCCGTCCTATTAAACACAGACCAAGCCAGCTAGATTTGCTTTTAGTTACCTTTACTGCCACAAATTAACATCCTAAATCCAGAGAATATATATTTTTTATATTTAACAAACATACCTGCAAAGTGTCCTGATAGTCTAGTAGTTTCCCAGTTTCTTTTGTACAGAACTAAGCTTCAAACACAGCACTGATATGAGTTTGACCTGAAGGGGACAGGGTGTCTCTCGGGAGGATTAACTGTGGACCAAGTGCAAACCAATAAACACCCCATTCAAACAGAGCCACGATGCCAAACGGGCAGATGTTTGTGTATGTGCTTGCATGTGTGTTCAGACCTGATCTATCTTGTTGGGTCCAAAATATCCTGTGACACTTCAAGATCAGAGAACTCAGAAATTGGCACTTGGGAGCACAATTTACGAGGCTTTGATGTAAAAAAAAAAAAAAAAAAAAAAAGCAAGCAGTTTGAGATAGATAGGGTGAGGAGAACATTTGTAATGGTTGAGGTTAAGGAGAGTGTTAGAAAAATGAATGAAAGTTGAACAATTGTCTTTAACTCTAAAAGCACAAGAGTGTGTTGGCTCTTATATGGTTTTCTTTTTTGTAGCCTCAAGGTAAGGGAGGATGTTACTGTCCTCTGCCCCATCAGAACCCACATTGCCCCACATGGAGAATGGAGGTTTGGAATTGAGGCTAAAAGGTTGATTGCATTAGTGACTTCTATCAAGATTCATTTAAAGACTGGTTTTGAAACAAAGTGACATTTTGGTGTCCAAGCAATCTTACCCTTTGGGTTGTGTGACTCTGAGATTTATAACAAAGGAACTGCGCACAAAGAAAACATTTTTTCTCTTGCTTTTTTTCTTTCTTATTAATTAATTATTTGCAAAGCAAGTCCAAATTGTGTGACAGATGTAAGTAATGTGTAAGATGCGATCTGACAAACAATTATAAAAATATGCAGACTGTAAAGTAATACATGAAAGGGAGAGTGTAAGGACACATGAGGAGGATAACCAGATCAAAAAAGTAGGATAAGGGTCAATAAGACATTCACTCACATGCCTGTAGATGCACACATGAATGCACAGACACACGCAAATGCACAATTTGCACACCCCTGGGGCGCACACATGACAAGCTTTTTGCTCTGTGCTCACTGTGAAGTAGAGCGTAGGTAGCCATGACGATAGCATATTTCATCATGGGAGTGAAGAGGAGGAGCAAAATATATATGGGGCAAAAAGACAATATAGAAACAAAACATAGATTCATCCTTTATCAGGCCATTACTTATAAACAGGCTTATTTTATACTGTAGCTTACTTCTATTTTACATTTTCTAATATTTTAAAAAGACATCTGCTGTAGACGTGCAAAGTGTTGGTTAATCAATTACTCGGTTGACAGAAAATTAATCAGTAACTATTTTGATAATCCAATAATTGTTTTGGGCACAAATTTAAATAATTTGTGGTTTTCAACTTCTCAAACATAATTATTTAAAGGTCATCTTATAATATAGCATATACCAGTGAATGCATCAGTATGTGTGTGCTAGAGAGAGAATATTGGGTTATAACTGTCCAGTCTGATATGTGTAGTGGTGTGTGCATGATTAAGTAGCAGCTTGGTGTCGATTTAAGGCAATCTAATGAAGGTAAACACAGTGAACGATCAAATGTAAAAGAACGTGGCACTTCAAAATCAAAATATCTGTCTTTTGGCCTGCAGATGTTGCAGGGATTTAATGAACTGAAGGAGATGTTATTCATACAGTATAAAGCAGCTGTGGATGACAGATATAGGAATCTCCAATTTTCATTTATAGATATTTATCAGTATATAGTAATGTATTGATGTAGACTGATTTACTGACTATGCAGATTTTGGTTGCAGAGGGTTTAATTGAAATCAGTTATTTATATTCCAAGCATTATTCGTTGTTGCAGCACATCTGCAGAAAATACTTAGTTTGCTCTTGTTGATAAAATCATCAAAACAGCAGCAGGGTGATGTTGCGCTGAACAGATGTAGTTCTGAGATGGCTGTTTTCAGTTCAACCTCTAGGACCAAATTTCAACCATAATACAACAACTGTACCTGCACTGTTTCATTTGCATGAACATACTTGTTTGTGCCTCTCCTCCCATAAGACAGGCAAACTGACTTTCAAGGTCAGGAAAATACTAGTTTGAGTCTGGTTGTTGCGAGCCCTTGATGTTGTGTTGCTCAAAGGACACAGTTCTTTTTCCTTTCTAGTAAGCTTTAAATGTTTGTACAGCAAAGAAGAAACAGCATAGTAGAATTGCTTGTTTTTTACCTGGAATTTAGTAAGAACTGGCCTTCATTTGTGTGTGTTGCACATGAGGGTGATTATCTGAGGATTATTTGAAAAACAGGAATTTGTGTCACATCAAAGCTCTTTTATTTCTTTTTTACAGTATAAAATATTATTTTTTATGGTAACTGTCAATATTGTTCTGTGACAGACTCTTACATGTTTGAACATCATAGAAGGGCTTTGAAAGGTCAGGAGCAGCCAGAGTTCAAAGATCCAATCAACTCAGTTTCTTCTTCCTTATTTTCAGGTGTTAAAACGTAGCATATTTGCACCACATTTCCTCTGTTGTAACCCATGCTATGAGTGAGGCATATTGTGTGAGTGGGAGAGAAGGAGAAATAGAGAGGAAGGCTTGTCTAGGGAATAGTGACCTACATGGCAATATACAGTAAAATGCGTTTCAGACTGCATCCATCCTTGCTTGTTACGTCACTGTCTTCCCCAGAAGGAATAAGAAGGTGGAGACAGACTGAATTGCAACCTTCGGCTTTGTCCTTCACAAAACAATAGCTCTAATAATCTTGGTTTCCCCCCTGAGGTCAGTAGTAACAAACACACTCTGTCACACCAAGTCAGGTATTTGCACACATACAAAGAGTGTTCAATGAGACAATGTACTAAAGAGAACTGGCTTCAGAGCAGAAGTAACAGGCAGAAAGTCACCATTCAGTCACTGGTAGTTGCTATTTAGATGTATTGTTTTCTCCTCTATTATTGTCTACCCTCCCCTCCTTCTTCTCATCTCCTCTATTCTCTTCTACATCCTCTTGTATGTATGTGTGATGGATGGGCTGTTCTATCAGATGAGTAATACTAATATAGGCCTGTCTGCATGCACAGGCTCTAACCTCTGTAAATTGAACTTGTCAGAGGCCCCTTTTTTCTGCCTGTGCTTTTTTATTCACTCACTTCTTAACTCACTGTGTGTCTGCGGGTGTGTGACTAAGCTGGCTAGGTTTTTACATCGTCTAATAACATTTTTGTTATCCTTCCCTTGTCAGAGCATGTGAGTATGCATGTGAACCTTTTGTGAAAACCTCACTGTATTCAAATGACCTTGTATTGACCCAAATCATGTCAGTTTTATCGAGAGAGAAAAGGCTGAGTACTGAATCCACAGGTCTTTTTTTCACCCACTCTTCAGTCAAGTCCCTACTCCTGCTCTCTTTATTTTTCTCATTTTAAAATCCATCCTATTTTTTCATGATATCTAGTTCCAAAATCTTATGTGGTTTTACTACTCTGCTGCAGAACACTTACCCCTACCAAGTAGCAATTTCAAAAAATAGGCCATATTCCCTGTTCCCTCCCAGACTATGCCTGTGTGTGTGACTTCCATACTAAACGAGCCACTGTCCACTGCTAAGTGGGAGATGAAAGACGGACAGAGACAAGTTGTACCCCACTTGCTCACTCCCTCCCCACTTCTGACTTACTTACTTTTTGTTTTTCACTCTCTACTGCTGTTGCCTCCACTGAGTTGTAATCATACAAATGTTGAATACATAAATTTGTTAACTGTTGACTATTTCTATTTGTGTGTTTGTGTGCATGTGCACATGAGCAAGGTGCATGCTTTGGCTAGCATGCAGTACGTTATCATGCATATACCTGGTGCATTTACACGTTGTTTGTCTCTCTCAGCCATCAGTATGCTGCTGAGGTGAAAGCTAGGTGTGATGATCCTGCCGTGGCCGGCCAGCTGGCTGTTGCCTATCTGCTTGTTTGGATGGTAACACATTAACACTTGGGAAACAACAGAGACATCCCAGTTCTCTCTCTTCCTGCCTGCTATTACTGCAGCAATGCAGCTGAACATGGCTATATCTGAAACTGCAAAAAGCTCAATTTTTAATGCCTTTAGATCTTTTAATGGGTCATTTACACACATTGTAGGTGGCTTGTTTCTTGGTATCTACAGCATCTGTTTATAACCCTCTCTCAATCACCCTGTCTGTTTATATTTGTGTTTGCTGTGCCAATTACAGTACCTCTCATCCAAGCTTAGACCAATTCCCTTTGCCACTATCCCCTCCCTCACCCCTCTATCTCATCTCCTCCTTCGTGTACTTCAATCCCATCAACACATTCTTTCCAGCCATGCTTTCCCTTCAGTGTGTTTTCTCACCTCTTCTTCACAACCCCATCTATCAGTCTTCCTCCTCCTTTCACTCATTTCTCTGCCATCACTGTACGACATTCCCCCTGCTCTTTTTGAGCCTATCATTAGTGACCAAGCTATTCAGCAGAGAATGATGGAGTCACTCTGACACCTTCATTGAAGAAATTAGGTGGAAGATATGATGGAAGGGAGTAAATATGAGATGAAATTGAAGAGAGCGAGTGAATTAAAATCTGAAAAATGTATCAAAATCTGTTCTGGCTATTGTCAAGTCTAACTACTGTAGAAAGACACGTGTGATGTGAGTGTGCGGCATGAGGGTGTGGCAAAAGCTCAGAGTGATCGTAGTAATGATGATGAATTTTGGTGATTATGAAAAGGATGAAAAGGATGAAAACAATATAACAATACGTAGTCTGATGATAATGATAATGATGATGATAATGTGTATGCTTCTGAGTTATTAATCATAGCAAATGACCAGGCATCTGATGTAGGCATCAACCATTTTATTTGCTTCTGGCAGTTCTGGTTTTATACTCATAGTAGCAATGCTGGTGAACTGCACTGAAGTTATGCACGTACCAAAACAAACAAACAATAGAAAATCACTTACATTCTACAATATCTATTATGTACTACATCAGTACTGTATGACAGGTTGCATATACCAGTGAATGCATCAGTATGTGTGTGCTAGAGAGAGAGAGAGAGAGAGAGAGAGAGAGAGAGAGAGAGAGAGAGAGAGAGAGAGAAGGAAAGAGATCTATCAAAATGACACTTAAAGGCTTGTAGACTCTTGAGCCGTTCAGCCAAAGTGGAGTAGAAGTCCCTCAGCTCATGCCTGGTACTCGCACATCTATTTTAATTTCGCCGCTCACTGTCAGTCTTGCCTGACTAACATGTGATCAATATAGGCAGACATCCATGTAATTATGATAGATTGGATTTTACTGAGCATTGTACTGGTGACGTGAGGCAGGGGGATTGTGTCATGTTTAGCGGGACGAAAGGGCTTTTCTCATTAGTCGGTGTTTCAGTGTGTTCATGTTTCAGCATGTTCTATATCTGATGTTCAAATCTTTCATGCTGGTTCTTAAGGATAGTCTCCACCGTCTAAATGCAGTGAGAATAAAGTGACCTGTAAGGGATGTAATATAATTCAAGATAATTCAAAATGTAGTTGCATCTGCTTAACCTGTTAAAACACGCACCTATTTTTACGCTTTTTGCCTAAACGACATGCCCAAGTTGTGAGCAGCACAGATCCCACCTAGTTTCAGAGATGTGTCTGGTATCATTCGAAAGGAAACACACTCAGGATTCTTGTAAAAGTGTCTGTGTGATTCTGTGACTTACTGACAAAGAGTGGCAGAGGTTACAATGATGGGGTTGTTTACTCGCCCATAGGTTTGCCTTTACAATGACATGTGTACAGACATTCAGGGACCTCTCAGCGGGATATAGACACAATGAGGCCACAGCCACAGGTCTTGGCTTCATGCAGCCCAAATTTGGAGTCAAAAGACCAAAAAATTAGTTAATTTTCAACAGATATGTCCATGAAAAAAAGGTTTGCTCCACTGAAAGAAGCATCCGCCCCTGAGTATACGGAGCGGATGCAAAGAAACTGGAGCGCAAGCGGTGAATAATGCCATTTGTTTATGGACAACCAAACTGATAGCGTAGTGTCATACACTGTTGGAAACCTCAGACTATTGGCTAAAAAGTTATCAACTTCATTTCACTGAAATTTTCCATTGGCTGGAACAGCTGTCAATCAAACCCACGTTGTCGTTGTAGTCGGTCACATGTCCTCATTGGCTTTGGAGGCATGTGCTGCCTCATCCTAAGCTCTGATTGGCTGGTGTGTGGTGTCGTATAAAACAGGAGGAGCTCAAGGATGTAAACAAAACAGTCACGTGTCCCAGACATAGACATATATACGTAGACGCCGCATTGACTGTGGAGAGGCGTGCCTAAAGCGCCGCCATCTTGGTACAGGGCTAGCAGAGGCAGTAGTGCATGTATATCTATGGAGGTAAGAGCTACTCCACAGTTTCAAAGTAGAATTATTCACTGAAATCTCGACCGAATCAGGGCAATCTAAGCCTTCTAACAATGTAGGGCATTAATATATATGTTTAAAGTATATTTTTTTTGGGCTTTTTTGCCTTTACTGTACAGGTTAGTAGAGATAGACAGGAAACAGGCAGAGAGGGGGGCAATGACACGCAGGACAGGACCACTCGGTGCGGGATTCAAACCGGGGTCCCCTGCAGCGAGGACTGTAGCCTCCACACATGTGGCGGGTGCTCTTCCCACTGAGCTAAACTCCGACCATTAATATATATGTTTAAGGGTTGGTGTTTAAAATATTCAGAAGAACTTGTCGCTACCTCCCAACCTCCGACCCGTCCTGTGGGTGGAACAGTGTGTTTTAAGAAGTTTCATGTTTGGTGAATTCTGTGGTCATTCTCTTTGTTTTGTTTTTTTTGCAGTCAAAGTAACAAGGTTATCTCCATTCACTGTGTCCTCTCTTGACATTGTCATTCCGTCTGTCTATTACGTCCCTGTGTGTGTGTGTGTGTGTGTGTGTGTGTGTGTGTTTGTGTGTGTGTGTTTGTGTGTGTGTCTGTGTCTGTGTGTCTGTGCCTTGTCACCTTCATTACTAGTGGAGCATTAATGTCATTCAGATCTCTCGTCCATGCATTCTTATGGCCAATTTCTGCATATAATTACAGCCTTTATTGAGATAAATGCAGCACAGACCTGGATAATTGTGTACTACAGTTTTCAATAGGATAAAAAAGGACATTGTGAAGTAAACAAATCAAGTGCTGATTCTTAACACAGTGTATGCACTCAAAAGAAAAACTTTAAATAGAGTTTCACGGGGTTTTGTTAGTGGTTACATCAAAGCTGTCAGAGATATCAGATTAGTTAAATTAAAATTATTAGTTACTGGAAAAAGTAATTGTGTAGCTCTAAAAGTTACCAAAAGTGAAAAAAGGGCCTTGAGGCAAGTCTTCAAAGTTTTGATTGTGCGGTCACTCCTGATGTTAAGAGGGAAACTGTTCCACAGAGGGAAACTGTTCCACAGTCTCTGTGCCATGACAGATAAGGCATGATCCCCTTGCGTATCCATTGTATTCAAACAGCCACCTGCTTTAGGTCAGAAGACCTAAGAGAACTGAAGGAGAGTTGAGGGGTTAAAAGATCTGAGATTGCATTAAGTGCTTTAAAATCAGTACATGAGTAATAAGGTGTTAAGATCAATTCTTTCCCACACTGGAACCCAGTGGAGAAACACACAGCAAGTCCAACAGCAACATTTTAAACAGACACGATGCAGAAGACTGACTAATATCAACATAAAAGGAGTTACCGTAGTCTAAGTGAGAGGAAATATTAATTGTAATAACTTTTCCCAGATCATGGGCCAATGATTAATACAATCAATAATACTTATGTGCAAAAAACTAGAAAATAAGACCAGGTTGAATATAACCAGTATTAAAACTTTATCATATTTAGGACGTAAATGTACCATTGCATTGAATTCGTGCACATCAATACTAGTGTGATGAAGTGGAAGCATAGCCTGGGCATTGGGGAATTTGAAATTTTCTGCAGTGGTGCACCTCCACAAAGCCAGACTGTTTTTTGTTGTGTCAAGTTTCATAATACAACAAAAAAATTGCAATATTTCCTATGCTGACAGGCAAACATCACTGAATAACTGAAGCAAAGCATTTGCCAATCAACACACAGAGCGCCAGTAAAAACATGCAGATTATTTTCTCTGTTTGAGTGGACTCCAGCAGGTACTTTTGATGCTCTGTTGGCACTGTGTCCCTTTATCCAGTGAATAACAAGTCACACTTTTGTTTAGCTTATAAGAAGTGCAAATCAAATTTCATATGTCACTCACAAGTTTTCAGTTAAAACAACGTTCAGTATTCAAATCTATTTTTCATACTGTTAATTTCCATTGCAGTTTGTGAATTATAATAGTCAGTTGTGGCCCACTTGTGATCACTTCAGACCTCCTGACCACCAATTAACCCATGCAGGTGTAGTACTTCCACATATTTTGTAATTAATAGTAATTATAATATTGTTAACATTATAATCTTTATTACACCGTCTAATTCAGACTCAACTGTGGTCTGATATAATACTAATAAATGTCATACTATTCTCTGAACTCTGTCGACTATACTTTTATTAAATAATAAGAATTCAGAAATAGAACCTAATTTGTGTCTCAAAATGATACTGTCTTCTTTCAATATAACCTCAGGAACCCAGTTACTCAGACCAGACACTTGAGGTTTAACCCTTTCACTCTGACAGTTCATAAGTTCATAGTTTTTATTTCACAGAGGAATTTGAACCATTTTAATCTATTAATTCAACCTCTACAGAAGATTCATCACTGCAAAGGGAAACATTCAAAGCCTTTTCAAGATGTCTTACAATATATTAAATGTCCAATAAGAGACACAGGCAAGCTGAATAAAGGGGATCCTGGAATTCAAACTTCAGTGGGCTGAGAAAGACTATGTTGAAAACACAGCTACATGGAAGTTTAAAAAAATCTGTATACTCCCCACTGCTTTAGTCTCTCTCTTAACAAAGCAAAAAAAACAAAAGCAAAACAACAACATATTGGGGTTAACAGCATAGGGTTAAAACAGGGAAATACTTAGCATATCTGATGCAGACTCCTGTGGAAAGCCGTTATAACATTTAATCGAACAACACTCCTTTCTAATTACACATCAACACACATCACACAACACATGGCAAAAATGACATCTGTCAAATGAAGAATTAGGTTGTGGATATCTGAAATGTTCTTTTTGACTAGGAACAATGGAATTACATATATCTGTTAAATGTTAAAGCAGCTTGCCATAGACTCCCAAACTATTTCTGCAATTACAGAAAGCTATGGTAAGCAGTCCCTTGATTCTGCAATCATTAATCAGACATTTAAGATTTTCTGTGAAAATGTATACTGTATGAATTGGAGCTAAATTGCTGATGCCCAGAGCCCTTTTCTCCTTTCTTGATCTCCCAAGTTTGTCAGATGATGAGGTATTTGATGCTATTAATGAGCTACAATTTGGGAAAGCACCTGGGCTAGGTGTGATGTAGAGAGTTTTATAAAAAGGGTCACAATGAGTTAGTTGACCCTCTGCTGAATATATTTGAAAAGGGGCATCCTACCTATGTCTTTGAAGGAGGCAAATATCTCCTTACTTTAGAAAAAGGGTGAATAGGTTGAAAGAGTAAACAGCCTGAAGACTGCATATCTTGCAGGCTCATCTCTTTACCAGACATAGATCTGAAACTACTTGCAACACAATTGGAAGGCTTACTTTGTCTGCTTATTAATGAGAACCAAAATGGTTTTATTAAAGGTCGACATACTCAGGATACTAAACACATTCAGTTTTCTCAACAGCAGTCAATAGATGGTCGGGTTGTTTTCTCTGGATGCTGATAAGGCATTCAACTGTGCTGAATGGCCTTACTTGTTTCATACATTGCATAAATTTTGCCTAGGTGAAAAGTTAATTAGATAGATCAAGTTACTTTATAATAATCCTCCTTCTGCAGTACTCACCAACAGTTAGTGAGCTCCCAATTTCTACATTTGGAGAGGTAAAAGCAAGGCTGTCCTCTCTCACCTCCACTTTTTGCTCTGGCCATAGAGCTGCTTGCTGAGGAAGTTATAACAATCTAACCATTGCAAGTAGAGAGCACAAGATTACTCCTTATGCTGATGATGTCCTGGACTTTCAGACTCAGCCTGAGGTGAGCATTTCATTGAGACCATCAAAAGTTTAATGCTTTTTCATATCACAGAATACACACTAACATGTGCACACACACACACTCACACATACACTCCATGTCTAAATTTATCTTGACCTTTTTCCATCACTTACAGATAAGGGAGTTAGTTTGTTATGAGGAACACTACAATTCTTGACAACCAACATGTCTCTCAGAGGTGACTTTTCTTACCACAGCTGGGCAATTCTATAAGTTATTTCTACAGCATGCTCAAAGGCTAAGGCACTAGAGCTACTTTTCACCTAAAGGAAATACAGAAAAGGTAACTCAAAGTAGAGAGTATGGATGATAAATGGAAGAATGCTTGGAAGATTGCAAAAACCTTGCCTGTCTGTAATAAAGTAAAAGTAGTTCAACTCAAGATTTTACACAGAGTCCACATACTCTCCTCTCAATGCCCCAAGTGCAAAATAGATACAGGTGGTCTCTCTCTCTCTCTCTATTGCTTGTGGGCTTGAAAATACAGCAATTCTGGTAGATTATAGGGCGGGAAATGATCCTATAGAGTGTGATCAACTATGCATTCCACTTGGGATACTGAAAGGCTTTATTCCTGATGAATACAAAATGCTCACATTCTGTACAGGAAAAATACACTCTTGACCTGGATAACAGACAAAGTTCCATCTAAAACACATCTGTACGATGTCATACTTCAATATGTATCACTAGATTTTGACAAGATTGTTGCATCACACATACTATGTATTTCTCAGAACATGAAAATTATTATTATTATTATTAGTAGTAGTAGTAGTAGTAGTAGTAGTAGTGGTATTGTTGTTGTAGTTGTTATCATTATTATTATTATTATTATTATTATTAGTATGTGTGTCAATTGCCTATTTGAATGTAACACTAAGGTGTTTTTTTTCTTTCTTTTTTTTTCGTGTTGTTTTATTGATGTTTTCATGAATGGAACATCAAAAGAGAAATATCCACCATAATATATATATATTTTTAACTTTCATCATTACCTTATGTTTCTTGGCAATGCTCTCTTATTCACACATTGTTATGCCTAAATTAATAATTGATGATGTTAAATTGTGCGCTTGACTTTGTCATGGTGCAGTTGTGCTGCAACATTAAATCACGTAGTGCGACGGTTATTTATTTTTATTGTTAGGGCTCATTGTTGTCCATTTGGAGTATTTAGTTTACTTTGATGTTTTAAAAACTCACGTTATCTCATTATGTTATTAATGTTGACTTATAATATTACCATCATGAAAATATGCAAATATTTCCCTCTAATATCCATTTTCAGTGTGATTTTAGACTGATTTACTTATGGACATGCAAAGTGATATGTTTTCTTAAATATACTTAGAGGTGAAAACAACAGGACCAAAACACAGGTTATAATTAACAAAGTTATTATGTGACACACAGATACATTTTACCTGTTGATGATTTTACATGCATAGTGCATATTCTTATGGTTCTAATGTTAAGATAGCCTCATTATACAATTGGGAAGGTGAAGAGAGCAGAGCAGAGGAGATGTGTCAGCCATGCTGCCAGACAGTGAACGTTCACTTCAGCGCCCCACTAAGAGGGTGTTGGGGACGGGTAGAGAGGCTTGCTGTTCCCCTGTCTGACTTTGTCACAGCCTCCCCATGGGAGTCTGCCATGTGTCAGCAACCTTAATTACTACAGCCCATCTCCTCAAAGATTAATGATACCTCCGTTCTCCCAGTATTTATCATCTTATCTACTCATTTACATTCTGCATATAATGTATGTGTGTATGGCAGCATTCACAAATGCATGTGTGTACAGCAGCCAGCCATGCTTATCCTCTATTTTCAATGTATTTGTAATTCTTATTTTAGACTGTTTGCATACTTACTAAAATGAAGTGAAATGCCTTGAAAATGCAGCTTTCTGTTAAACATATTTGTTTTCCTAATTACCTGCCATGTGCAAAGCTTGTGTTTGCCTCAGTGTTGAGGCCCTGCCTGGTGAGAATGTGCTTGGGCTTTTGTTAGTATGGTTTCATGTTCTTTTTTCTTTATTAATTTTATTATTTTGTACAGCTTGACAAGTATGTTTGCATGTGTATCATGTTTGCTATTAATCGGGCGCGCAGGTGGTCGAGTGGTTAGAGCGCATGCCACATACGCAGCCGACCCCGGTTCGAATCCCGATCGGAGGTCCTTTGCTGCATGTCACCCCCCTCTCTCTCCCATGTTTCCTGTCGATCTACTGATTAATAAAAAGGTGTCTATGCCAACAAAATCTTTAAAAAAAAAAAAAAAAAAAAAAAATGTTTGCTATTAATCCCACACTGTGTCTAACAGTATGTTCATGTTTGAAGCTGTGTGTGTGTTTCTTTGTATCATTGAGAGTAGTTTACAGAGTGAATTATTGGCACTAAAGCTCAGCTACAAATAATGATGCATCAAGTTTACTTGATCCATACATTCTCACTGTAGTGGCTCAAACCAGAGCATGCTTTCAGACACTATGTTTAGACCAACAAAAAGAACAAGACATGATGTATGACGTGAGGGGGTGTCTGGTTTTATCATCTCCTGCTCACTTCATGTAATATTTATGTTGCGATTTTCTTACTCACTGCCCCTCTGATCCACACACCATGACCTTCTAGCCAGATCACTCATCTGGTTCAAATGCCAGTAAACTATAGCCTAGTAGTTGAAGGACACCGCTTTACTGTGTAATTGTTCATTTTAATAGGGATCAAGAGTCAGTCTTACTTCAATTGGCTACCTTTGTATGTCTCTCTGGTATGTCACTAAATCCATTCTAAGTCTATCTCCCAGTGGTATGTATTCATTTAAATCATTGTTCAGCTGTGAATTGCGGTGAAAATTAGCCCTGATTATCATTCACCACTGCAATTTCACCCTTGAATCCGCTTTTCTCTTCCAAGTCAGCAAGTGTTCATTTTTCTGAATGATGTCACAAATATAAACAAAATATGAAAATGGCTGGGCAAGATGCTGCCAGCCAAATCATAGTTATTAATATCAATTTATTCCCAACTGCTCGTCTTTCCTACAATTTCTGCATAATCAAGCTGTCAACAGGCAGAAATATAGAGATAGGGAGAATGGGGGGCGTGAAGAGGTTGAAAGAGAAAGAGAAACGAGAGATAAACATAGTTGAAACCTCAGGGAAAATGTACTTCTCTTCAGTTTGCTCTGCACAGTAACTGAGCACGACACCTCATGGAATCTGTCAGGAATTTGAAAAGTATTTGTGCAGAGAGTGTGTGTGTATGTGTGTGTATGTGTGTGGTGAGGGTGGTTTCATTGAGACTGGTTAACAATACATTTTAAGGAAATGTCTTTTTACAGTAATGATTACTGGCAGATAGTGCCGATAGCTTGACGGATAGTTTGAGGAGACACATTTGATAATGTTGAGAAAAGCTTAAAATTCAGCTGGGAGATAACATTCAAATGTCCCTGCTGTCAAGACGACAGTTGTGTATTGTACTTTTTAATAATTATTATTATATCTGATTATCTAAAGCACTAACTGAGAAGGATCAGTGTGTTAATTGATTGAAGAGTCGTTAATTTACATGATAATGTAGCGGAAAAAAATACAACCCTGTGTGACAGATGACAGATGATGATAGGCAACTTAATTGCCGGGTAATTAATGCGAGTGGCAGCATTTTGGGGGATATTGTAGCTTGATTTGTACTTCTTTTACCAAGATTAAACTCTGGATTTTTTCATGGGCTTGGCTCTTATTGTGATTTGAAGAGCTTGTTCAGGCTCTTTTGAACTCTTGGCCTGAACTGTAGTGACAGCCTTGTAAGTTGGCAGAATGATCCCATGCTTTTATGCCTGTTATTTACAGTTTCTCATTTTTTATAATTACTAGTGCAGTGCCCGTGCAAAATCTGTTTTTGTGTGTGTTTTTACTACAAAATCAGACATCCCAACTCTCTCCTGCATATTGATAGCGGCTCCCTGACGCCCACAAATGAGATTCAATCTCTCGGAATCTGGAGCGTGCAAGCAAGAGCGCGCACTAGAGAGTGACTGCACGTGTATGTGTGTGTGCGACTATTAATGCAATGCATGTGAGAGCAAAGCATCCTGATAGCTCTGTGTTGCTGCTTATCAGAGCGATCCTCCCCGGACTGACACCGATCGCCCCCTTACCCCTGGTCCTGCGTTGTGCTCAGTGTGCTGTGTGAGAGGGGGAGTGGCCAGCAGTTAGAGAGGCAACAGCAAATGTGTGCTTCTTTTACCAATATATTTATCTATATCTAACATTTCTTATCCAAACAACGTCAAACTTGACACTACACTTACTCATGCCCGTAGCAAGACACCTGGCACGCTTGAAATCAATCGGATGAATGAAGAGATATGCGAATGACAGGCAGACAGACAGACATGCAGACGTCCTGTTTTTTTTTTAAAAACATTAGTAACGTATGGGCATGTCAGCAGTTCAAGGCAGGTGCAACATAGCAGTACGTATAGTAAAGGTGACAATTATGCTTTATTTGAAGTATTTTAAAGCTAGCTTTTTGAAGATAAATGCTTCGAGGGAGAATTCTGTACACTGTGTTTGGCAAATATATATTGGCCAAAATTACCCAACTCCAATAGAGTCAAAGTTGAAGCTCTTAACATGATACCATAGTAAGCATCATGCCTTTCCCCAATGGAACTGGGTTACAGAGCCATTATTGTCTTATTTGGAGAATAAAAAAAAACAACAACAACAAACACTTTTTGTAGTAGTAGTAGTAGTAGTAGTGAACCTTTGCGTGATAAAGCAGGTTGTGATCCATAGATTAACTGCAGTGGATAGGCTTAAATGTTAGATTACCAAATCACATTGACTTTATAGGTACAGAATACACTGGTGCTACCATAAAACATGTTGTTTTATGGTGAAGAATGTAGAAGTCTTATGTCTTATATAGTATTATATACAGTAGTATATACTGATAATACATTTTAAAACATTGTATAAATAAATATAGTGTCAAAAATAATGTCAAAATAAGTCATCACTTTTGTTATACACCTGACCCATAAGCAATTATTAGGTCATATCTCTTTTTCCCAAGTGTTTATTAGCCATAGTTTATAGGAACTGACACATGCTATAGCATTTAACCTTGAGACACATACAGCAGCATTGGACATAGGGATTATAGCATATTAAATCAGTGAACAGAGTGTGTGGTGTGTCTGTTTATGTGTATGTGTACTGTAAACACATTGATGCATTTTTTCACTGTATGATGTTTCTGAGCTCATAGCTAAGCTAATATTACAGGGGGAAAAAGTGTATTCATGTTGTGGGATTTAAGTATTCAAAGTCCTATATCAAGATAGACAATTTTAGGGCTCTTCTTTAAATAGATTGGAATCACTTAACCTTGTAAAACACTTAGTATGTGGGTACTTAAAAATACAGCCTTAAATTCATGTGTTTTTCAGTGTTGTTCCCTGGCATATTACTTTTCCAACAGTCTTATGGAATAACACAAGACATTTCCAACTAACCTTGGGCCAAGAAAGGACCAAGGAGGGAGAGGCAGCAGCAAATAGGAGTATTAATCACAGGACAACCTCACCAACACCCCCCACTCCCATCACCTCCCAAACACACACACACACACACACACACACACACACACACACACACACAATGTAGCAGGAGGCTTAAGCCACATGCATAGAACTCCCTGCCAGACAGAACCAATCATTCTCGCAAGGCAATGAGATCCCTGATGAGCAGCATCAATAGTAATCATAGAATTTGCCATGACGGTGATGGATTTTTATGCCTTTTGGCCCTCATTACAGGCCAGTCTGATAGCTTAGCTAAACTTATATTTACATAACTAAACTAACAAATAGTAGCATACAGTGCATTCACTGGTAAAATGAGTTTATTCTGAAGTATACATTTTCTAAATCTGTTAAAACAATGATTTCATGCAATTTCATCCAATTTTTATCCAGTGTTATTTCCACTTATTTTACAACAGCTGATTGTATAACTCACTGAAACCAATTTATTAAGTGGGAAATGATTTGCTTATTAAGGACTTGAAGCAGGAAGTTAGTATCACAGTAAATCATCTTCCTGCCAATAGTGCTTTGCACTTCACAGTCATGTCGCAAAGGTTTTTATTTTTTCATATTTTGCTCTGTGTAGTGTATTACTATCTCTGTGTTTTTACTTTTCAAATGTGTCCATTTTCACTCTGCTACACATATAAGTAAATAGCTGAATTCATTTGACCTGAGTGGGCTGTTTCACTGTCAACAGGACTTTACTTCAGTCTAAATTTTCTCTGATTTTCAACTGGCAAGACATTTCTAATTCTGCTACGACAGTGTTAATATTGAGTTAAACTTACAGTTCATTTAAGAAAAAACTTAAAACTTACTTGCTGTATCTTATAAGTCAGTTTGATCTTTCATCTACAATATATGAGGGACAAACATCCCCACAGGATAAATGCTGAGGAGTTTATGCTTGCTATTAGACCAAAAGAAGCCATTTGGATGAATAAATTCAAGTCTTAGCTTCTAAAAATACAGGCCAGTGGTTGATTTAATTTTGAATTGACACAGCAAAATAATATATATGTTTTTAATTACCTTTTTTGATTACCTTCCTGTAAATAAATACAAATTAATCATTTTGAGCCAGCCCATAGTATGTTAAGACTCTCTGCAGGCATACCAGTCTTTGTATTTATCTGAATAAAAAAAGGTACTGATTCAATTTTCAAAGAAATTCAACTAATGTTGGCAACCATCAGTTTTATTACATTTTTTAATATATTATAATCTTTTTTCCCCAAATTCTATTTTAGCTACCCTGAAAGATATATGTATTAATATAAATACAAATCAATATTTTTTATGCTGCCTAATCATGTAGTTAAGTGCAAATTCTGGTACTTTTTTATTTTTTCCCCATTATTTTCTTGCATTTACATGTACAGTACACACATAATCATTTTTTCAAACGTGTCCATCTTCATTGATGTTCAATTGATCACTTCATTAGTCTGAGATCAGGATTAAGTGGTGACATGAGGTGAGATGGGTGGGGGCCTGGGAGAATGTGAAACAAGGGAGGAGTGAGTGTGTAAGGAGACCTTTACTAGGTCACGTAAAGTTGGAGAGGTATGAAGGTTAAGCAAAACTGTTGGGTAAATAAAACCGTGCAGAGCAGGCAGATCTGCTGTTGTGTATGTGAGGGTGGTGTCAAGGGTATTGTAACCTTTGTTATTGCAGCACGCAAATAAGAGCATTAGGGTGCAAACATTACCCTAATTGGTCATTTGGTTTTCTTTTTTGTTCAGGTTATGTGCACAGATTAAATTTAAACTGCTATGAAGCACATGGAATCACACATGCATAGGTGTTAGCTCATCACATGCTAAATTGGAGTATATTTATACTGTATGTGCTGCACCTACACATATAGAGTTCATACATGTGTAAACACACGATAAATCTGTCATGTGTAGTAGAAAACCCAAGCACACGTTTTGATACACATTTCAATCCTTCTCTTCCCTACGGTTTCTTCTGAGGTCATGGGTACATACTGTATGCACATGCACTGTACTCTCTAAAACATAACTGCACAAGCACACATACATACACATGCATCTTTGCCTTAGTGGAGTCCTTAGCGATATGCATGAGGTAATCATTATTAGTGGACATATTTTTAGACTCTAAATAAATGCTGGTCCTGCCGAGTGAGCACAGCATGTCACACGCCACTCGATGATTGAGGTACCGGACTTGAGTGCTCTTGATGATTATTCTTCTGTGCATTTGTGTTTGTCTGTGTCACCATCATTTTGCTCCAAATAATACATACGGCATATTGCACAACAGATACAAAATGATGTGTTGATTGACTTTTGTTGGTCAGAATTTTCTAAGTGAAAAGCCCGCTGGGAATCAAACCTCAATTCAAACAACCTTTGCTTTTCTTTCTTAAGATACTATCCGGATCATTTTATGGTAATGATCTGTCCTCTTTGATTGAATCTAGAGGTGAGGTATTCAACAATGAACTTTATTCTGTAGAACAATAAAGAAATAACAGCATGAAATGGGGAAATGAGTGAGACAGACATAAGAAAATTGACAGAGAAAAGGTTTAAAGAAATAAAATTGAGTTAGAAGGAGAGAGACATACTGTAGTTTATTAGGTAGGTTGTTATAGACTGTCTTGCTGTTGTTTCCAAGGGAACAGCTATACTGTGTGTTGGGGTTGCTGTAACCCCTGAATTCGCAGGCATTACTTTTGGCTATGGGCTGAAATTGCCTGGGATATAACAGGATAACATCTAATCTCTTCAATTAGATCCACCAGGGGGTTTCCCGCTGTATGTGTCTGTATGTAAGCCTGCACGCTTTTGTGTGTGCTTACGTTTATGTGTGCGTGCATGCATGTGTGAAAGTCTGTTCTCATGCAACGAGCAACAAGAACAATTTTGTCACAGGCAGTTTGTCTATTGTATCAATATGCATCATACACTAATTGCAGTGCATTACAGAAGACAATACCAGCAAAGAATTCATGTTATGTTGTGGTGGAAAATGTGCTCTTTACATTAATCACCCTCTCTCTTTCCAATATGTAAGCTTTTAATGTCCATTTCTCACACTCTTCAATATCCATCTAAGTACATACTCAATACTCTATGTTAGCATACACAATGTATAATTATCTATGTTCAGCACTCGTCAAAGTGCTGCTGATTTTCTCATTTTCCTATTCTCTTTCCCAGCTGTTCTCTGGGTACACAATGTGTTGCTCTCATGAGGCATCTCTCATTCACCCTTTTCTTGCAAAATCTTGTATTTTGATTTGTATGAGGCCATTATTGTTTAGCAACTGTATGACTGTTGCAGCGAATAATATAAAATAAATATAAACTATGCAATAAGTAACTTGAATCCAAATTTCAACTTTTTAAAATAATCAAACACATCCCAGCACATTGATGATATCAATGAGAGAAAGCTACAATGAAAATGTCAAAAAAAAAAAAAATACCCTGCACACAATTTTGTTTTTAGGATCAATATCATTTTGAGATTGCCTGTGAAAGCTCCAGTTTTCAAGATACAGAGATTGGTAACATTAAAAGATGTCAGTAATTGACCAGATTGAGGTCAACTTTTCTAAATTTTACAGAACCTAATCACAGCAGTGGTCTGATTGACACTTAACCTCATAACTATTCTTATAGCAATCTGACAATTTTACTGATTGGCCTAATGGTGGAGGGCAATTTTAGAGACACATTTTTGTTTTGTTACCTTTGTGTCCATAAGGTAACAACCCATACATGAAAACATTTCATACCTTACAAAATATTAGATTTTTTTCTAAATGTTGTTAAACCCACAATATTTACCCCCTAGATTTTATTAAAAATAAAAGTTTGCATCAAGTGTAGATATGATATATTACAGTATAAGATGTACAGTACATACTTTAATACAGCTAAATAAGCTATCGTCTCTAATTGTGACATAACTTACTATTCTAGTATAAATATTGGTCTAATGGGCTGAACACAAAACTGTCGGCATTTGGCAGAAGTGAGCATTAGTCCTCACCACTCTTGGCATGCATATGTGTTTTCATGAGCAGGCTGGTACAACACATACAAACAGAATGGGCACCCACTCATCAAAACACTGCTCTACATCACCAGTAGTGGTCAAAAAGTCTACATGGTCCCCTTAAGTGAAAATCAGTGAGTTCAGTTTCACTTAAGTGAGAGAAACAAGAGAAGTTAGGATGGTTAGGTTCACCGTAGTAGGGCCCCCCAGCAAGCCCTTATGGGTTTTATTGGCTCTTTCTGCACATTCCTCCTTTGTTAGTAATGGTTTTCTTTTTTTAATCTAAATAAATAAACAGCAAAGAAAAAAGCTGGAGAAAGGGAGAAAATGAAAGGCAGTGTAAGTCAAGAGTTAGGGGGAGATGGGAGAATAGAAAAGAAGCAGAGGGAGAATGTGTCCATTTTACAAGCAGGAGCTGTTCCATTTCACACAGGTTATGCCTTCCAACAGGCGTTGCTCAATAACTATTGCAGTGTAGCGTACAAAAAGAAGAAAAAATCCACTTGCTACTGGAATCCAGCAGTCCCCTTCTCACAGCAACTGAGAGGGTGAACACAACAATGAAGACCTGCAGCCTCATAATGGACACTGTCCTTCTCTGCTTCAGTCAGATTGTGGTAACAGATTCTAATTTTGTTTATCTTATTCTGCCTGGAAATGGAGCAGTGATCTGTTTAAATGTTGAAATCAACAGAGAACCTGCACAACTTGGCCCTGAAAATCAATCTTAATCAATCAATCAATCAATCTTTATTTGTATAGCGCCAAATCACAACAAAGTTATCTCAAGGCACTTTACACATAGAGCAGGTTCTAAACCGAACTCTTCAGGTGTTATGCTCTTTGGCTTTTAAAACACCTTTGTGCTGTGGTTGAGTCCAGAGGCAGGTCATGTTTGGTTCACAGGAAGTGAAAGAACATCTATCAGTTATTATTGCAATTGAAAACATGGCAAAGTGTCCTTATACCTTGTACATATGATGATGCAAACACGTTGGCCAGTTCCTGCCTCAGGTGAATTGTGCCATGTTAATCCAAGGAGGAAATTTCCCTCAAGCTACTGTCTGTAAGTTTAACTTTGTTAAAGAAGCTAACTTTTGCAGAAGAGGCCAACTTATGTGCTCTGTTGCAGCTTGTTCATCTACAGAGACAGCAGCAGCACTATTCTTTGACCGAACCATCCATTGTCGAAAGATCAGACATTCTTTCATGTCCAGGGCTACGCAATTTGACACTTGCATTGGCATTTCATGCAGCTATGAACCGGTTGACTAGGATCGTGCAGGTGATCTGAGGGTGCACTCTCTTGCCCCTGTGTTCACTATTTTTAGCAGCATATTTTTGGCAGCGTAGCTCCAGGGATGACAATGTCTGTCTGTCTATCTGTCTAGTCCACCACTTTGATCCACACTGAAATATTTCAACAAATACAGGACAGATTGATTTTTTACAGGTACTCATGATACCAAAATGATGAGGCTTACAGACTCTGGTGATCCCCTGATTTTTCCTCTTTTGCCAACAGCAGGTTGTTACTTTAGCTTTTACTAAATTATCTGAACGACTATTGAGTGGATTGCTATGAAATTTGGTACATAAATTATTGTTTCTCAGAGGATTAATCTTAATATATTTGCCAATTTTCTGACTTTTACTTTAAAGTTGTCACTTATCCTGTGAAATATCTCAACATCTACCTGATGGATTGACACAGAATAACTGTACAGACATTCATGGTCCTCAGAGGATGAATGATATGAATTGGCTGATCCTGATGACTTTGCCTCTAGTGTGCACCATGACTGAAATGTCTCAATGGATTGTCATGGTACATTCAATCACGTTTCCTTCAGGATTTATTATAATCACTGTGGTGATGCCCTGACTTAAGAATGAAATACTCAAACATTAGGTATAACCTGATGTTTACGTCCATGCATCTCATGTTACTGTCTTGAGCTTTTTATTTTAATATAATTCACTGTGCAATGTTCAGAGTACAGATAGTATGTCTAGTGCAGACGCACACAAATGGACACCATAGATGACATTGCAGTAGCAGTCACAGATTTTCTAGTGAGGGACACAGTCTTGCAGAAAGGACAAAACATTGGTTTCTATCCAACATGGACACATGGGTCCCATTCATCATTCATTCTTATTCATCATGTTTTACAAATGTCCCTCTTATTCAGTGACTGTCATAAGCTATCTGACACATGGAACCAGTGGAGAAACACCCATCAAAAGTTGTTTTTCACATCCTCTCAACTAATTAAAGCCCTTCTCTTTGTCTCTGATATTGCTATATTCATTATTTTTCATTGGAGCTGACACCATATGAAACATTTTTTCCCCCTCCATTCCATATATTTCATATTCATATTTATTTAAGCCTTCATGTGATTCAAAAGCCCCATCCACATGTGTGTTGATTTAATTAAGTTTAAAAATAAACTCAACAGTGGTTGCTTCTGCCACCTGAGGAGAAGCTCACACCAAACCATAATACTCTTCACAAGTCAGAGCTTTCTTCTTCTTGAGATGTTCTACTTTTAGGGAGCAAGTTGATTTCCAAGTGCTGCAATATGAGTAGAATCTACAAGCACTGTGCCATTGAGCAATGTCTTCAAGTAACACTTTTTTTTCTTTTCAAGCAGCTTTACCAACCTTAAATGATTGTGTTGATTGAAAAATAAAAATAAAAATCCCAAATTGGAATGATTGAAAAAAAAATCTGAGCAGCCAGGCATTTGAAGAAACTTTGCAGCAGCTGTTAGCAATGGTTAAAGATGCAGCTATTAAAAAACAGCACATGGGGAAAATCCTAGATAATTATCA
Source organism: Scomber japonicus (assembly GCF_027409825.1). Classification (NCBI taxonomy): domain Eukaryota; kingdom Metazoa; phylum Chordata; class Actinopteri; order Scombriformes; family Scombridae; genus Scomber; species Scomber japonicus. The sequence continues at coordinate 17,486,673 of NC_070590.1, read as the reverse complement.
AGCTGAAATCCCTTGCCCAAGAGGAAAATAAAAAAAAAATTACCGGCATTACAAAATGACTAACTAAGCTGTCCATATTACTAACTCAAGCTGTCTATCTGGTGGAGCAGTCGTAAGTTGTTTGAGTTAGTCAGATCTTTGATTTATGCAAGTATTATTATGTGTTACATGAGTAGAAAGCAATCATATGAACACTTTTCTGCCATCACTCAGTAGTATAACTTGACAAAGATAGCCCTGGAAAAAAAGGACAGTACTGCACCATTATGTAATTGGAGAAAGCGGGATAGAGAAGGAAAGAAAATGAAAGCCGTCACTCACCTCTGTCTTAACTCATCTACCAAATATTGTTTTTTTGGGGGGAGGGGGTTTGTTCATTTATTTTTTTCAAAATCGCAACCATAGGTCATATCAGGGGAGTTGGGGTGTCTAGTTTGCTTAGAACTAAGTTGTTAAATCTTTGTTCATCAAATTGCTTGTAGTTGGCAGTGTGTGCACATGTGTCTACGTGCACGACTGATTATAGACATTAACACCATGTTAGAAAAATGTAAGTTGTACACTGAGGCAAAGAATGTTTTTTGACAATTCACTGTGTGCTATTAATGATCCTAGAACATCCCCTGATCACAATATGTCATAACAAATCAACCTTAATGTGGAATATTATGGAATATTTATGTTTCTAACAAAATATGTTTTCATGGTGACATTCATAAGCCGAATTATAACTAGATAAAACTGTCACAGAATATTCTTCCAGTTTCAAGTTATTCTTCCCCCCTATGAATTGTCCTTGTTCCTTGTGAAACTGTGCGACCTTTAAGTGTGGGCTAGTCTCAGTTTGCCCGTCTGGCTGCTGGGTCTTAATCCACTGACTCTCTTTATTCTTTATTCAATCTCTTTATTCAACACTTACAGACCCACACTAATCTTTATCCAACAAATATTACATACCGTGCCCACTCTTTTACTCTCCCTTTTTTGTCCTCTTAGAAGACACAGCCACACATCTTTTTGTGCTCTCCAAATTGATTTTTTCCTGTAGTAATTTGCTCATATTACATGGCCTAATAGTCAATATTATCCTTTTTTGTAGTACAACACATAAAGTACATACATGATCTAGCACAAATGGTGGAAGAAAAAACAGCTCCAGGTTGTATCCAGAGAATTCACTTGTTTAGGGCGTTGTGTAGGAGTGGGAGACTTTAAATGAAGAGTCCTGTCTTTATATATTTTAAGAAACTTTTTTTAAAAGCTTCTTTTCTTACTTTTCGCTTATGCATAAGTTTGAAGTTAGATGAGTTTATGAAATAATTAGAAAATGAACATCAATTCTTTATTGTGCTTATTTTCTGTGAAATATCAACAATTTGCAGCAAACTGATACTCACACAGTGGCTGAGCTAGGATGAAGTCAGGAGGATTGTTGGCTTAGTGGATCTCTTGCATTGGTACTGTAGAACAAATAGCTGTCCTATGCCTGTGTGTGTGTGTGTGTGTGTGTGTGTGTGTGTGTGTGTGTGTGTGTGTGTGCTGGGAGAGCAGGTGGGTGAACAGAGTCTTCTGTGAGTGTTGGGCTGTGAAACAGCTGTCTGAGACAATGATTCTGATGAAGATGGATGAGATGGCTATAGTATATACACAAGACATTGTCCACTACCAAATGTACACACTGCCCCAAAGCAAGAAAATACACAAACCCTACAGGTTAATTTAAGTATTTTGTGCATTGTACACATTTATTTATTTATTTCTTAGCTTTCTAACCCTAACCCTAACCACTACTTGACTAATCCTAACCCTAACCCTAACCATAACCACTACTTGACTAATCCTAACCCTAACTACTGACTCAAAAATCAGTGTTTTACCAATTGGGGACGAGGCTTTTGTTCCCAACTGCACAAACTGTCCCCAACTGGTCCTAAGTATGGTCTGCTCCCCTCCACAGATACACACTTATTGTATTTATGTCTTTTCTTCTGTCTTATATGCAGTATAACACTCTTTTAACATGCACCAGAATACAGTGTGTCTCAGAAGGTAACTTTGAAGGCCTTCTGTGTCACTGTATTGCTGAACAGGAAACTAGAAAGAATGGCTGCTCTGAGATTAGCTAAATCTGAAAATCCTAATGCCATGCCTGTCTGTGCCAGCTGACACAGGACCAGACTTTCGCTGACATAAACATCATGTGTTCACACATGCACACAAAGCTAGCCTTACATGCTGTATTTTCTGACAGATAACATATTCATTGGACTTCACTTCTTTTCTTTGCCAACTATGGTGTCATCCAGCGGTCATCATCAGTGACAATAAATTGCACACAGATTAACCAGTGAGATACTTGATTACACCAACAGTTTTAGATTGATGTCAATAATATATATATATATATATATATATATATATGGTATATATATATGACAGAAATAATGGGGACTGTATGTATCTTATTTGTCTCCACCATTTCAGCTTAAGGGTTTTTTTGTGTCTTTTTGAAACTGATGTTGGAAATGTTGCTGGACAGGTAGACAGATAAAAGGAGGCAGAAACAGAGACAGAGGGAGCAAAAGTGAGTTTAAGGCCAGAAGTACTCACACACATAGTCTTCCTCAGTCAACACACATACACACAGAAACACACAGAAAGAGAAAGGAGCTGTCTCTTGTCACTGCCAGTCACTTAGTCACAGAGGCGTGGACGGCCACCTTGTACAGAGTGCTTTTATTTACAGACTGAAGACAAGGACAGAGAAGCATTGCAAGAGTGGGAGGGCCAGAAAGACAGTGGGTTAGAGAGCACATACAGCCATATGGCAGCAACAAAACATACCATCAGGAACAAAATATATAGAAAGAAATACTCTGGCATGAGAACTTTTGACATTACTTACACTGTGTCCTAACTGCAAGTGAACATCTGACTCGGACGCTCTCTGTCCACACTGAATCAGTTAAATATGCACTTCTGAACCACGTATCTATCAGCTGTGCACTTGAGATCAAACTAGAGCCTTAACCACTCAAGTAAAAGATGGGCGAGTACGTGCTGCCATAAATTTTGACTTTTAAAACAGTTAATACACATTTTATATTGTGATATTTAGATGTTTCTTATGAAAACAGCAATGTCTCCAATGGAAATAGATCCTTTATTGATCCTTTGCAGGACATTGCTTGGTTACAGTAGCTACATCCATAGTTAAGACAGCCACACATAACATAAGATTAAAATAATTGCACATCTCTAACATTCAATGGAAAAACTAAAAAGCAATTACTAAAAATACCCCAAAATTGTACTATAACAATTATATATGTATATGTAATTAATAATAATACTACAATACTCTGTTACCTTATAACTCCTCATTTTGTCAGTAGAGGGTGATTTTTTGTGTTCATTTTTTGGAAAGATATGGCTGTTGTTTTGCATTGTAACATGGTTGGTAGGGTGTTTTAAGTGGTTGCTATGCTGTTCTGTGCGGCTGCTAGGGTGTTTGTCATACAGTTGTTCCTGTGGTGACTCATCTAGTTAGATTTTAAATTACATACATGTACTTTTAGATTTCACATAGAGCCATCCTCCCATTGAGTTATAAAAAGAGGATTATTATGAATGCATTTATGGACATAGTGCTTCTTTAGGTGCTCACCGTGTGATAATGTCAGCTGGTTTTCCCTGATGGAGATATATAATAACCATTGCATATTGTTGCCTTGGAACTCTGGCACCTATCTAAGCCACTTAAATGACTCCTTACCAGAGCAGATTTATAAGCTTTACTTTGCTGTTAACTCACCGGTGACATGGAATACTCTGCAAACCCAAATCAAAGCATTTCTTTCTCTCTGTAATTTCAGTACAATAATAATAATCCTATACTAACCTGTAACTCCTTTTCCGGATCTGCATTCAGTGTGTTTATCATTCCATTCAGTCTATGTTTGCAAGGAAAAGTGTTATACTAGAAATTCCATGACAATAGGAGCACAGATGTTCTCAGTGAGGTGCTTATTTTGATGTTATGTGCATTTTATATTACAGCAGAGTATTAGGGTCACTGTTTAAAAAGGGAAAAAAATGTGAGGTTTCGAGAATAAAATGGTAATTTTTCGAAATTGAGAAAAAAGAGAGAGGGAAAATGTAATTAATAGGCTGCTTCGAGAGTAAAATGTCATGTGTTATGCTTGTAGGTTGATTGAATTGCTTGTGCATGTTTTAGCATTTCATGACAGTCCATTGGCTACTGTCTACAGTCCATAGTCTACAGTCACTGCACTAAGGGAACAATAACATAATCCACAGCAGAATGTAACACAGGTCGATTTTGACTTTCACATCATTTTTATAAAGCACACTGGACTTTAATCACATTTCATCTGTGCACCAGTTTTAATTTATCTGATAATTAGGTAAAGTACTTTTTGTGAAAGTTTGGGTCATCGACACATACAAGCTGACAGACTGCTCTCATCTGTTTACTACAACAGTATTAAAATATTGTAATATCACAGCATTTTAGTTGAAATATTATGACTATTTCTGTAATCTTACAACTTTGTTTATCTCAAACTTTATCATCATAGCCCTATTTCCCATCAAAGTGTGGAAAATAATTGTAAGTTTTGTACAATTTGAAGTTAATGGGGAAGCATAAAACAGTGTTGATGATGATCTTTTTGGTGTTTCTACTACATTCAATTATGATAGTATAATTGCAGTTTTTTATCCATTGTGTTATCATATTGTTTTGTGCATTGTGTTGTAAAGTCTCCACTGCCTGTGAACCTTTTATCTCAGTTGTATTGTTGCCATCCTCTTCCTCTCTTACATCCACCAACTGATGTGCAGGAAGGCCGTTTTGTAGTGTGTGCTGTCTATTTACTCCCATTCAGGGGATTCACTTGAGAGGCCACAGCTCAAATAAATTCACTCAACAGCCACAGCTCAGTAGGGACCTCTCTCTCTCTCCCCTCTGCGCTCGCTTGCTCGTTCTCTCCCTGCCTCCCCCGCCCCACCTCCCTCTCACTCCTCTCTTCTCCCTCTCTGTCTTTTACTTACTCACTAATTTCTGTTTCTTTCCATGTATTTCCATCTGGCTGTGTCGTTCTGTCCATGGCTCCATGGCCTCCCTGTTTTTCTCCTCCAAACTGATGTAGCACTTCTTTACTTTAACAGCAGAGCAATCACCCAGCACCATGGGAAACTCTGGCCTTGAAACAAGGTGTGCTGAGCTGCTTAAAACAAGTGTTACTTAAATCAATGTCATTTCTCATGGATCACTTGAGTTGTACTGTGTGAATGTGTTTTGCGGCAGTGGATCTAGAAAGGTAAACCTAATTGCACAGAAGTATATGTATATATATATATATATATATATATATATATATATATAGCCATTTTCTGACCATTGATTATTCAGTACATTCTAAAAAAAAGGATGTATTCCACACACATGAACACACACACACACACACACACACACACACACACACACACACACACACACACACACACAAGTACCTGATCTTGTGTTTCTCCTTTTCATAAGGAGCATGAATAAAACAGGAGTGCAGAGACTCAGTGAGACTCAGTGAGAGACATGGGGTGTACGAGCAGATCTCTCTGCAGCAGTAGCAGTGTGTTCGTGCCACAATCTCCGTGTCTGGACTTACAGGATTATCTCTCTCTTGGACGCTGTCTGCTCAGGGAATACACACTATTTTGCTAACCTGTCTGTACAAACATGGACACGCACATGTGTGTAGACACTCATGCACACATACACACACGCACCCATAATACACTTCTAAACTGTAAAAAACATTAAACAGCTTATTGAAGTCCAACTCAATCACATTCAGACATCTCTTTTTTGCAGTCCAAAAATAAAGTCAATGTAACTTTTCAATTCATTGGCCTTTTTTATTAAAAGGAATAAAGAATATATTTAGGGAAATATCAGTAATGATCCTTTTTCTCTCAATGGCTGGAGGGTTGTGTCGTCATCTGTATTTGACTGACAGCAGCTGACAGGCTGAACTTGGGTAGGGACATGAGAGGCAAAGTAAACAAAGTTGTACCATAATTTACAAGCCATTGGCAGATTGGCAGATAGTGTTATTATTAGCATTTGTACTTGAGGATGACAACAGCTTGAACAGACTGAAGTGGCATTTGCAGGTAAATTCAAATGCTTTTTAATGTGCTGCAGCTGAACAGCTAATTAAGTATCTAGCCTGCAATCTGACATTAGCACTGCATTTTTCCCAATTAATGTTTGTTTCAACAAGCATATTTGTACAGGACAAGAAATGCATTCATTTTTAAGAGACTTTAGCAACAAATCTAATGTGGGTTGTTCAAAGTTTGGGACTCTTGTGTGGTGTAGCAGGCTGCTGTTTGTCAGTGTGACAGAGCTGTGATGTTACTGCTGTATGTAAACGGCTTACTACTTTGTGTGTGAAGTCTTTTGATTGGCTGTTTTTGTTCAAGTTTTCCATCTACACAGACAGAGAACTAACCGTATTCTGACAAATGAATGCAAAAATAGGGGATGCCATCCTGAAATCAATAAATATGAAATAGAAATGTCTTCCTTTTGATTTCTGATTTTCTTTTCTCACAGGAGAACATATGACATTTGATGTGAAAAACCCATATGAAATTCCATTGTTGTTGTATTTAAGGACATTTATACACTGTGCAGTATCATTTGTTATTTTTCCTTAGAGCAACTAATAAAACCATGAGATGTGGTCATTTATTTATTTCCAGTACTATAATTTTCAACTAAGAATGTGACTGTGACAGGATATAGCACTTAACTTATTTAACACATGGTTCTTTTTGATGTTAGTGCAATTAGTGCAGAAGACCACTTAATACCTCACACAATAAACTAGACCCTTTTGTTTCAGTGTATCTGTGAAAATCACAAGTTTGTCACATTCATTATTTTTAAGAATACTGTTTTTAGGAGGATATGGAGATTTCCATTTTTTTCTGTTAATAGCAACAGATTTTCTATTGGTAGATATATCAAATATGTAATTCTGTCCCATTGTCTTAAAAAATATTGACATCTGCACTAGACTGGAAGTGTGTTTGTGTGTGTGCGTGTATGTCTGTCTGTCTATCTACTTGCTCTCTTAGCTGTTCTCCAAATCAATACTTCATAATCTCCAGGGGTTTCTTTGCCCTGCTAGTGAAGCAGTTATGATTCTGAAGACTCGGCTGACTAAACCTCTGACCCTGAAAAACGCCCACTGAAAAGAAATGAATTCTGCCACTATTTCTTTCTTTCTTTTTTTCAGTCTTTGTAAACAAATGTAATGCAGAATGTGAAAAAAAGCAATGCCTTTCAGTCCTTTTAATATTTGATTCTCTTTCAGACCTCAATTCTCAGGAGGTCTGAAAGAAGAGTCTCATTTCAAAATGAGATATCCAGATATACACTGTTTGGAAAGAAAAGCATCACCTACACTGAATGCATGACTGATGACAAAAGGAAAAAATGAACTGTAAGACTTTTTGAAGGTTTGTAGGTGTCCTTGGCTGAAGAACACAAGGGTGTCTGAGACCCTACTGTATGAGACAGTATTAATAATATCTAGGCAATATGCTCCTTCCAGGCTGTCCACTTGTGTCCTTAAAAAATCCTAAAAAGGTACTGTAAATATGCCTATGTCCTGTGTGTGTGTGTGTGTGTGTGTGTGTGTGTGTCTGTGCATGTGTGTTTGTTTTTACTGTCAAGCGTGTGTGCGTACAGCTTGGCTCACTAGTTTGCCAGATAAGAGGCGCATTGGGAAGCTTATGAATGCTTAATGTGCAGCTTCATATTTAAAAGGAAGTGCATTAGGAGCTCTGTACCCCCATCAGTCCTCTCACAGCATCTCTCTCCTGCCTGCAGCCCTGCTGAAATCCCTCTAAAAACCAGCGACCCCCTGCTTACTCCAACTCTGTTGCAGCAATGGAGTGCAGTCACAGATGAATGCGTGCGCATTTAGTCGGAAATTTCCTCTCAATAGCTCAGTTCAAGTTAGCAATAGCAGCACAAGTGAGTATATATGTTACTGGCAGTGAACAGAGGAATTAGCAGATAATCGTCTTTTGGTTTCAATTTTATTTTGTCTAATTTGGGGAATTAGACTGAGATAGCAATCACAAAACCTTGTCGAAAATATATCAAATGAATGGGATGGTTCATTTGAATAGATAATATAATCTGATAAATGCATTTGATAGTAAACATGAACTGTTCATTGTCAGTTTTTAGTTGCGCTGAATCTTCCACCCTCCCTGCATCATTTTGTCAACAATTTAAGAATCATCTACAAAATCATTTCTGTAAGTCTTGAGCTAGTTTCACTGTCTTAACTGAGATAATGATCAGGCAACAGTGTTTTCTTCAGAGTGTGTTGTTATTATTTGCTGTAGATGGACAGGGCAGCAGTCAAGGTGATTGTGCAGTGATAGCAGGACACATTTCTTCAGTAGATCTTATGACAGCACTGAATTATTGCACAATAACCTACAGAGGCTCTCAGTAGAGACATTTCCATTTCTACCACTTCTACAACACATTTATCAGCTTATTAATGTTGAATCAGAGCAAAGTGGCAATAATGATTATACAATTTTTGCCTTGATCCTAACTACAAGAACTTCAGGAATCATGCTAAATAGACAGTTCTAACAATATTAGACTAGTCTTAGATTTACTTGATTATTCACTTTTCATTTCAGGATTTTTTTTTCTTTGACTTCCTCAAGGACTTTGATACTGTGAGAAAGTTTGGTTTTGTAGATGTCTTTTGTAATTAAATCAAACTGTTTGTTCAGTTAAGCTTAAATATAGTTCATCAGCCAGATTTGAAGTGAGATGTGGCACATACTCCCTAACTCTCCATCCCTTTCTACTTGAAAAGTCTCGCACTCCAGCTTTAAGTATATTAATTGCTGGTAGAACTATTATAATTAGTCAGCTGGCAGACAATACAACTTTGTTTAGAAAGGCTCCCATATTCCTCTGGCTGACTGTATTATACTGTAGAATGTCCTTATGCTTCTGGTCTTTGCTTAAATCTTAAAAAATGTGAATTATTAGTTATTATAGATTGGTATGTTGACTCTACTATGATAAAGAAAAAGAAAGAAAGTGCAGCTTTTCAGGAAAAAAGAAATATAATATATAATATATTTACTTGACTGCTCTTTAAGAAACACAGTTTAACTCTAGAACTCGAAGAAATAGCATTATTAGCATACAGTATATACTGCACTGTGGCTATATGTAGATCATCACATGTGTGAAACAAAAGATGAAATTGTATGTATTTATTTTGTATGGGAATAACTGCACTCATTATCCAAAAAGTATATTTAAAAAAGTTGTTTTTAATGAGCAAGTACAGTAAGGATGGCACATTTAATTACACCTTCAAAATTAATTGGATCAGGCGTTACTTTATTCCTCACTATGTCTTCACTTCTGTTGGTGGTCTTAAGTTTATGTTGCAATGCACTTATAATGTTGACCCACTCCATAAACAAATGCTGCTGGCATGGTGTTTAATTTACAAGCACTACTTCACTCCTCACATGTTTTTATTTGGAACAATAGATTTGTTTTTTATGTAAAATAAATATTCTTTCAGCAGTGGTTTAGTAATGATATTTTATTGCAAGAAACATGGTCATCTCTTTAACTATGCTGAATTTATTCAACATTATGAATCCCTATTGTCCAAAGGATTTCTCAATTGTCTTTGACACTGTCCCCTTGGGTATTATTTCACTTTTTAAAGCTTTTAAGGGAAATGGCAGTCACCCTCTACTGTTAGATTCAACTGAAACAACTGTTGGGAAAGATTGTTTCTCACAGTGAACAAAGAATAAAAATAAAGCTGTCTGTCAACTTTTTCAGCAAGACATCATAAGTACCACCTCTCTACCTTATCATATGTGTCCACCTTTGTTGGAGATATTTGTTGAGAAAGAAAGAAAGTTTGTTTTTTGTTTGTTTGTTAGTTTTTTTACTCACAACAAAGTCAAAGCAGTATCTTTGCAGGTTTTTTGCAGAAACTGAAGAAAAACACTGGTGTAAGTTACATCATTTGTGGGGAAAGCTCAGGGGAAAACTGGCAGATTTATTTTTGGTCATGCCTGCATACAAAACAACTGTAGAGTCAATTGTGACGTTTTATTGCTGATCATATTTACCTTCACTTTGGAAAAATGTTTGGTTTGGTTTCACTGACTGACTGACAGGAATCTCTGCTCGCAGTTTTATGTCATTTGGTTACTGTTTTGACTCAATTTTAAATTCACAAATCAAAAATCAAAGAAAAAAGTCTTCTACTGTATGTCTGAATGTACGTCCAAAATGGCTGTCAAACTTACAGCTACAAGATATTTATATTTTTTAAGTTAACTTGTATAGTACTTAACACTGTTATTATAAATCAGTGGCCAGCCTATAGAAAGAACCCATCATTCTTCCTATAGACTAAACATGATTTATATCGTTGCTGTTTAGATGGTTTAAGACTCTTTTATTATGTTTTATGTGTTTAGTTCACAATTACAAAGCACCAGTACAGGGATCTGTATTTAAAGCCATCCATCATTTCTAGCTAACATGTACATGACAATCCTCCAAAGGTTTTTGTTTTAGAGACATTGTATGTTTAAATGTACAGAGTGTAAGATTTTGCCAAAATTCGAGTTCAACCGAAAAGTGTGAAGAAATAAGTCTTTTGATATTATGTCAAAGGCATCTATGTGTACCAGTGTTACCGCTGGTTCTAAGAACAGCTAGAACAGACTGGTAAGTTCAGAAAATGACATCATTTAAGACTGCCCCCTATATGTTTGGATCAGGTGGCCAATTTTTTACACATTGCAGCTTTATATTAATAACAATTAACTGCCTGAGATTTACATTACCGCAGTGGGCAGTAAAAAAGCAAAACGTGTTTATCCTTTACTGTTTTCTACATGGGGTACAATGGATGGAAATTGGAAGTATAGAGGATGACAAAATAGCCCCAACTCATGCAGTGATCCATTCTCCATTTGAATTTGTATTGATTTGTGGGTATTGTTGATGTGTAGACATGTTGTCACAGTGTACATGGTGGAGTAAGGTCTAGATTACTCCTGTTTTTTGTTCCAGTGGATTGTACAAGCCAACAGGTTGCAGTGTCTGTACTTTTATCTTGTTCTTTTAGGGCAACTGCAGGGTTCAGAAAGGTTAGATTGTTGTAACGACATGCAGAGAAGATACCTAGTTGAACCACACAACCTAAAACCAAAGTATAAAGGGAGGCATCGATGCACTGACGTGAACATGCTGCCAGAAAACTTTTCCATAAACACATGTTACAGCATAGAAGAGCAAAAATCTCAGTTTAAGACTCAGGACTAGAAAAACAGCTTTGAGGAGTATAATGTCCATGTTTGTATCAATACTTTGAAAGAAGCATTTAGACAGGGCTGCAGCTAATGATGATTTACATTATTGATTAATCTGCTGATAATTATCTATTTTCAAAGATAGCATCTTTAAATGTTTTGTTTTGTCTCACCAACAATCCAAAGCCAAAATCAAACTAAAGTGTTTCCATTTACAATTTAAAGCAGAGAAAAAAGCTGGAACTAGAGAATAATTGTCATTTTTTCTGAGAACATAACTGAAAAGATTATTCAACTATCAAAGTAGTTAATTTTCGCTTGATTCAATTAATCGACTATTAATCGTTACTGTTCTACATTGAGAATACTATAGCTTTAAACTGGACATCATTTACTAAACAGATGCAGGATGGAACTTCTCACTTTCTTGTCAGCAAACCTTTTTATCTTGGCAGTTCTCAGGCAGCTTAGACGTATTCACAACCTGAAGGACGAGAGACTACAGTGTGAGTCACAATCAGAGGTTAAGGCACGGAAATTCCTGTTCTTCACTGCTCAGTATGACTGTTGCCTGTCAAGTAAGTGATGAAACATGTTTAACTCTGTGTCCAGTGGATCTTGTTTTTATATGTGCAAGGCTGGTTCAATCCAACCTAACTCTGGTTTTAATTTTGTTGTTTGTAAAAAAGAAAAAAAAAGGTGTGTTTTACATTTGAGATTGGAACATTAGATAAATAATTAAACAAAACATCAAATTATCACTAATTATTTTTTGAGAGTGTTCAAAATGAACAGTGTTTCATGATGGATAACCAAACCCCTAGATTGAATAAAAAGAACAACAGACGTTTTAAAGTACGCTGATGCATACAGTCATTATACACACGCATGAAATGAAGGCTTTTGCAAACATAGACAACTGATGCAACCCCTGAGGGTTAATATGGGGGGGGGGGGGGGGGTTTGTCACATTGTTGTACTAATATTTTTACCTGGTAAAAAGTATTTGTTTCCAACCATGTTTTAAGTCCACTCCCCCTGTGAAAACTGAATGCCCCTCATGCAATTTGGTCTGGCTATGGGGTTGATCTCCGCCCTTCTAAGAGCGCCTTATGCAGAGTTGGAGAGAGCTGTGTTATTGATGGTGTACAAACCCCTTTTGTGTTGTCCTCTTTGCAGTGGGACAACACAACAGAAAAGCAGTCTTCCTCAAGAGAATGCAAGCGGGAAAACATACTAACAAAACATAATAGGGACAAATAAGGAGGCGCTCTTTGATTTCTGGAATAAATGCAAACACTGAAAGAGTGCCAGAGAGGCCACAGAGACCTGCAGTAATGTTGAAAGATGTGTGCATTTTGACTTTACGTTTAGCTACACCCTTTAGCTCATATTCCCATATTTATGAGACAGTAAAAGTTGTACTGTACAATGTGTGCCGATGTTCTGTTGTATTAGCTGCATTTGAAATCAGCTCTTTGTTCGTGTCTGTGAGCTCAATGATTGTTAATTACCCACTGCTCCAATGTTCTCTTTTCCCTCTCTGTCCATTCCCATCCTTTCTTGTGCATTAAGGTGAAGAACTAATGGCAATTTTGAATAAGGCAACAGTTTCTGCATTTCTATTTGTTTCATTAGTAGCTTCATTGGATTCATATGTGTGCTTTTAAACAGAACTTAAACTTTTTTTTTTATAGAGTGATTAACACCAATAATTTGACTTATCTGTTTCTGTTTGTCTTTCAAGTGCACAGTATGTATCTGCCTCACACTCATCCCTTCCCTCGTCCTGCATCATAGTCCCAATTACTCAGAGTCAGCGTGGTTCAGTGCAGAACAAAGGCTAATTTCAGGCATGTCACTAGCTAATTTATGACATGTGGCTAGTTCTTTGAAATGATATCACACATAGACTGTTTGGTGTTGTCAATGAATCAAGCTGGGAGGAAACAGCTCTCCACTTTGATCTCATTAGCAGCCTTTGTTCCACTTTGCTTCTCGTTGCACATCGGAGCTGGACTCGCCGTTCATCAGCTCTGTAAGAGAGGTCATTGAAGAGGAGAGGATGCAACGCTACTTATCACGCTCTAATTTTGTATGCTAGTGATAAGTATTTTGATAATGTAAATTCTCACATAGTGGTCATGACTGTTATTTACTTTGACCAAAGAGAAAACCAGGCCTTTAATTGATACAGACTATCACAAAAGGCTTGCCTTTATGTCGGATTTTCCCTGTATTATGAGGTTTTTTTTTCTTCAAATTTTAGTAAGAAGCCTCTTTGTTATATGCTCTGCTCCTGTTTGCTGTGTAAAGTTACTGTTGCTGCTGTTGGCTGTTAATGCAAACCCCTCAAACTGTTTCACACTTAAAAGGGTTCAGTTGTTCAGGACACACAATCCATTTCCTTGCATGGAAGGCTTTCACCGAGAGATATCTCCAGTAAGCATTGTGGTTCATTCAATAGCAGCTGCACACTGGAACAGCAAAGTATTTCTAGAGCAGTGGAAAATTTTACATCAGCTAGTAAAGAAGAAGTCTTAAGCAAGAGCCAGCTGTACTAAAAATGCTTCTATGAGGAAGTAGCTCACTCCAATTCCCATATGCAGTGCAAGATCATCATATTAAATACTGATTATACACACAATTACTTTGCACCACCACAGCATGTTGTAAACAGGTGAAGTTCTCAAATTCTGCATCATTCACACCACTGGACCCCAAGCAAAATGCAAATTATTGATTAATTGAACACTTTAGCAACTCTCCAGTAAATGTGGAAAACATTGTTGCTCTTTCTGAAGTATTCTGCCAATTGAAAATTCTTCTAATAAGTGCTAAAGCTTCATACTTGTGTAATTTTGGTGTACATATTATCACTGGTGTGTCAAGCGTTGGTGGCTTAGAAATGTCTTTATCCAAATGAGAAAGGTTTTGTTCATCTCTCTCATTTAGCTCAATATGCTCCGTAATTAGCTGGCGGAGTGTGTCTGGGCAGGGGAAGAGCACAGAGGCCTTGATACCCAGACGTGACTGTGAAAAGAATTTTCTTATTGGGCACTAAACACTAAATGAAGTCTTCTCCCTGCATGCGCCAGGTGACCTCCCTTGTCTTGATTTGAGGAGCCCTGCACTGGTTGACTGATAAAGCTTAGATTTTTCATAATTTCACAGTATACAGTATATGTTGTATCTTATAGAGAGGTAAGAAGGTCTGCCCCACTGTAATATACTGTAGAGTTACGCTTTAATTTAATGTGGGGTCAGGTCAATTTGACATAGAAAAACAGTTATATTAACTATAGAGAATACAAATGTCACAAGTTGTTCATTAAACTATGGTACAGTCATTTCTGTTCTTAAAATAGGCATACACTCATGTGGAGTGATTACTTTAGTTATTGCATTTGAACTGTAACACCAGTCACATCTGCAGTGATATTGGCTATACATACTCATTTATATTAATTACAAAGTGTAATTGGAAGATGGAAATGTTAACAGTTCTCATGCTTTAAGACAAATTATAATAGTAACTATTGTAATGAAAAAAATGAATACAGAGTGAAGACGTAAGAAAGTGTACAACAGGCGAAACTTACTATACAGCAGTATGTGATACGTGATTTCCCCAACAGCAATTGTATGTTTAAAGTGAATCTTTCTTAAACCAGCTTGTTTTATTACTTATTTATTTGCAGGACATATAATATTTAATTTCACATATGTTCAATTAAAAACATTTAAAAGACTTTCCTCAAAAAGAAAAGAAAAAAAAGTATGTTGACCAACTAGTATGTCTATAATGATTCAGACATGTATAAATATCATAATTAAAATTGATAACTCAGGTTTCTTCCATGTTACCAAACTTAAAAAAAATATGTTATATATATGTTAATAGCTTGTCAGTCAGTTTTAGTGAAAGCAGGTTCCAGTTCTGTAGTTTTGGGTATTGGTGGTGTGTTTACCCTCTTGTTTACATTTGGATTACAGATTGTCCCATTCATTTAGGAATGTAATGCTAACACAACCTGAAAGCAGCACAATCATTATGAGGTATCTTGAATGACAGGCTGGTTGTGCAGCAGATAATCCTAAAGTGGGGTCATTCATTCTCTATCTGCTTTTCATCCTCTCTTAACCTCTTTTTCAAAGTAATGTGTGAAGTCGGTTATAAAAGGTTTTAGCTTGTGTAGCCCTACAGCCATCTAAATGTTGTTTCAGCTTTCATACGTACAATGGAAATGTTATTCAACTGATATGTTAGGTCCTTATTGTTTGCATCAGTCTCTGCAACACACAAATCAGCTGCTTTTCACAGCCTCTGCGTTACTGTTCATTGTGCTGCTGTAACTATAGTAACAAATGTGGTGATTTCAGAGAATAAAATAAAGTCACTCTTCCTTTGTGAAAAAAGCTGCCATTTACTGTAAATACTGCCAATTACTGGAAATGTGTCTGACTGACCCTGATCATTTCCACCTGGCAGAAACTTCAGCTCCACAGATGTCTGCACAGATTTGTGTTCACATCATGAACTGTCACACCACCAACCACCTACCTGTTTTATAGATGGGGGAAGAAGGCAGTGGTAATTGATACTGTTGTGAGCTTTGAGATGGGGGAGGCATTAGGTTTCTTATTCTCCAATTATTTTTCTGTCTTACTTAGGCTTCTTTTTTATTACATTTAACTACTTTACATTTTATTTGATTATGTCTTTTTATAATGTATTGTGTATCTTTTGCATTTCGTTTTGATGCCTTTTATGTGAAGCACTGCTGTAGTAAGGTGCTATACAAAGAAACTTTCCTTGTGGCTCACACATGCATCCATAGTGTCTTTTTCATATCCCATGTTCCCATGTGTATGTTTCTGTTCAGCTAATTGTGATGTTGTTTTGCTTTGACCTTACTGTATGACCGCTGTGACTCATACACACACAGGCACGCACATATTGTACACACAGAGGAATCACAGTGGTTGTCCTTTCTTACTTTGGATCTCCCAGCTGTAACCTCTTGACCTGCAGCTCTGCAGCTACTGTATTGTGCTGTGCCTCTCTGTTGTGAGTGAGTCACCGCGGGTGTCCTAGGCACGGTAAATAAAACATCCTCCCACCAGTGGTGAAATATTGAACAGACGAGGCACTGAGATGCTTGTCTTGTCTGAGGTAGGGGGGTAGAGGGCCAGGGGGGTTGTGAATGCAGAAAATGGAGAGGAAAAAGCACTATAGCTAGGGTGAAACAGAGTGAAGATATGGGTGAAAGCACAGCACCACAGAGAATCCAGTTGGAAGAAATGGTACTAAAAGACAAGAATGATGGGAAGGAAATGGAAACTGATAATGGACTGCAGGCAGGGCTGCTCCATCCTCCTGTCCTCTTTTTTTTCTGTTTTCGTCCCTCACACAAAACAATTTGTACATAAGCTGTACACAGAAACATTGGTGAATGCAGGTCTCTGTGGCTTTGCAGCTTTAGATGTGTAGTGGTCTCCTTTTTGTTTCTTCATTAAGCTCATGCTGAGTTACTCGACAGAAACTGCACACAGAATCACACGGTCTCATACCCATTGTCATATCAACACTGCACGTGCCTGAGAGGCTACAGAAGCAGCAAAACACAGCTTTCTTTCTGTGTCTTTCTTTCACACATGCAAAAGAGAGGGTGGAAACTGTTATTCATGCTGTAAACATGGGGCAGTTTTAGTTGTGTGAGTGTTAGTGTATTTCTTGTTCATGAAATGTGCTTGTTGAGGCAGGCTGAGGTAGTGGGTAGATGAGAATAGGGCTAATATTTTTCCTGGTCAAGTTTAGGCACCGTTACACACTTTAAGGGCCCGATTAGACAGAGCACATTTTGCAGGTTGTAAAACACGAGGTGCACTGCACTGCCTTTTTGTTGAAGCCTACAATTTGAAAAAAGAGCAGCTCCATCTTTTTTGTTTATTGTTACTAGGCAACCACTGGATCACCTATCCTTAGCCTAACCATTCATTTGCTGTAAAGTAAATCGCTCCAGACCTGCTGTTTTCTGTTCACATCATGGTCACTACATCTGATAACGTCACATAGCTCCAGGTATCCAGCAATAGCTACCAGTAGTTTTTCCCAGACGATCTAGTGTGTCCTTCATGACTGTTATCTCCACGTGTTGACATCAGTGAGAAAAAAATGCAAGTGATGTTGGGTGCCTTTCCAAATTTTTTTCACTAACACAAACAGTTCTTTACTTCAAGAAAAAACTGAAAATATCATGTGGTGGGGTTCCCTGCTGTGTTTAAATATATAATTTTGCCAACCCCTTCCTGTGTACCATCACAGTACCACAGACACTGATTATTACTTTTCAAATCAGAATCACAAAGGAAACTAGCACCTATAACAAACCTTAAATAAAATGCCTCTATTTATATATATTATATATAAATATATATTTTGATTGCCATTTGTATGGAGTATGGTAAAAGCTTTTCTTAATTTATGTTGTCAGGATTCTGTGCGGACACAATGGATGTAAAGAAAAGGAGAAAGACAAAAATAAATGTATTGTATGTTCCTGTGTGAAGCTACATGGTAGTTATATTTTCTCTTCAAAAGAAAGTGCACCTGATTACTATTTACCTGCTGAGATGAATACGGGTCATTCTGGAAAAATCAACGCCACAGTGCCTTGGCTGGCTTGCATCTGAAAAAAAGTGAGGCTTTGACCATATATAATGGCAGAATTGTCACAAATATTTCTGTGGAACTAATTTGATTCAGACTAATCTTTTCTGAACTTACTTAATATAAAAGTAGTCTTTTTCCAGCATTCATTATTTAGTTTGCTTGCATTTCTCACAAGGTGTAGTTATCTTGTCCAAGTAATTCAACAACAAACAAACCAGAGCAACACAAATGACAACATTTGAAAATGTGTAAGGACTATGACATGAATAGATTAATGATCTGTTTTTGTTGCTAGCAAAAGTAGTTTATCACTGACAAACACTACCAACAGAGCATAACATCAGAGATAGAGCAGGAAGGGGAAGACATCTAGTGGGCAATACTACCAAAGTCAAAGCACAATAGTAAAACATTTCAATCAAGTAAAACATGGAAATTAATATGAATGTGACTTGATGGCATGAATATGTGACTTGTTTTTCTTACACAAACTATTAACAAACTAGTAAATGCTTGCTGAGCCTGTAGCAAAATATGCTGTATAGTACTATTGTTGCTAAGCTTGGGTTCATTACTTGTGTCCAAAATATTTAGTAGAAAGATGAGCTGTATGGCAAAATGGAAAAATGGTCCTTTCTAATACATGTATCCAAAACACCAACCTTTTAATCTTTACACATATGACTTGTTCTCTGGACTCTATGAATGACTTTGAAACCTACAGTGTGCATTCTTCACCACTCCACTCAAATCATGTTTCCCCATGCCTCCATGAGATCAAATCTTTTAGGACTGTAATTACATGAACTCTTAATGTGATTAGATAGCTGCTGTATACCAGCTACTAATGTCAGCATTGGCTGTAATGGGAGGTAATGATGCTATATTTGATGCTGCCAGACAGAAGGACATGAATCAGAGGATTAATGGACTCATTCAAGCCATTGTCCATTAGGAGTAGTTAACTGAGGTGAATCAATGGATACAGCCACAGGCTGTACAAAAGCAAAGTGCTGTCAAAATTTAAACTGACATTGTCATCTTTAAGATCTCGAAAACTGGCGCGTAAGTTCATCTTTTAGATATTTGCAACAATGGGTATTACACACAGACTCCTTTTAATATATACTTCACCATTTGACTCGTACATTCTAAATGTACAACAACAAATCCTCAATTTAATTGATTCTCTTTAGCTTGGCTGCAATATTGGCAAATCTCTTGAAAGTCACTGCAAATATCAATGAGACATCCAACAGCCAAGCCATCTGTACAGCAAACTCAAATCCAAGACTGAAAAAGTGCTCATGGAATATTTGTTTGAGCACATTTTGTTTACCGATACAGCATCCCACTCACTGATTTTACTCAGATGTAAGAAATCAATCATCATTGGAGTTAGATTGCCTTCATGACTTGCTTTCCTCTTACTATGCAATGACTGAAGATTGATTGGTTGATTTGTGTACATAATGTACAATCTTATGGACAGCTCCTGCCACTCCTTTGCAATAGTTTTAAACACATGGCGCCCGTCATATTACTACTTATTATTACTAGCTGTTTCCCAACCAGTTTAACAGAGAGATTAAAGCTGCTAACTGTTGAAAATTAGCAGGCTAAATTAATTTACATACTGGACATATGATTTGTAAATGTCCATTACATCATATTTAGTTGCTGATAGTTAGTCTTTACGTGCTGAAAGCATGGCACAGGCTGCTGGCTGTGACAGAAATCTTATCAGCACATAAAAACAGAACACCTTGCTAATAAGCACAGTTTGTTTGCTGTGTGCAATCTGGAAAAAAGAAATAAATGCATTTTTACTAAAGAGCTTCTAGTATCAATCCATGTTGACTCCAAGATGTGTATGAATGTGCATCACCCCGGGATCCCTTGTGGTTTTTTACGCTCCATGTCTTATTTTTCGCTCTCTCTGGCATGCATAGTGAAGCATAATATCCAGAGACAGCTGTTTAAATCACACAAATCTCCTGCTGTGACTGTATTAATCTGTAATGATTAATCACGGCTCCCAATGTGGCTATGAGCTTTCCAGTTTAGGAGATTCCCTCCATCCACCTAGGACATAAAATCAAAAAATCAAACAATGCATGAAAACTAATACTGTAGTCAGTCAGCTTGGTGAATACAGTTTGGCTAGCCACTGTCTGATCAACACTCCAGAGGTTGTTGCTGACAGACAGATGGTTATGTGGACAGTGACAGCTGAGCAGAGGTGAAGTCAATGTGGAGTGAATGGACAGGATGCTTCAATAACCCTTACACACTGCTCATGTCTTACTTTCATATGGATTTACAGTAAAAGCCACTTGGAATAAAAAATAAGGAAATATTTAGTCACGATTCATGGTGAGCCATGCACGATCAAGCTATGTGATGCAGTTTTAATGCACACCTCACCCTCAGGCACTTACACTCACATTCATCAAACTGTTTTCGAGGCATATATGAAGAACATCTTTTCTTTTGTAAATACAAGATAAAGATCATCGATAAAACCATTTTGTGACAATGTCAAATAATCCCAAATGATTGATTTATGTTCTTTTTTTGTTGTTTGTTGCTGACACACACACAACATACCTATGTGTGTGTCAGCTTGCATGACTATGTGTACTGCATGTGGTAGAATCCCTTTATTTGTGCGCACGCACAAGCTAATGTAGTTATATAAAACAGGTCATTTGGGTCTCTTTTGTTGAGTAGAAGCATCTGGACATGATGATTTAATTTTTTTTTCATTTCCTTTGCTGCCATTACCTCTGTATTACACATTTGATAACAATACCTAGAGAAAATTATTTTTGTTGTGATAGAGATGATAGTGATTCATTAATAATATCAACAAATAAACAGCCACATTCTAAATGACTAGAATTGGAGTCAACAAGAAAGACATGAAACAAAAAATAAACTGATAAGAATTTGATAATCAAGAAGACAATTGCAATTTGTATCTCTACTGCTCTATTCACTTCTACATAATAAATCATTTCTTTTCTTTTTTTGGTCAAAACTCCAAAAATGGTAATTGCAGTGTAGATATTAACAAAATCAAAATGCACACACACAAAACAGAAAACAAAATACATTGCCTACAATAGAAACACAGATGCTCACTCGAACACACACAGTAAAGCATCTGGTGGTTATATTGTATTTGCCTTTTAAGTGACTAACAGCTGCCCCTTGGTTGATTTCTAATTAGAAAGCTATTGATTATACTCTATACCAAACTTCCACTTTAGGCTTGATGAACAAAACACAACAGATGTTCAAAAACACCAGTATGTGAGTCATTATTTAATGAATGCCATATTTTCACTTTGTTTTATTACCCTATTTCAAAACATAAGTACCAACACTTTCCAATATTAATGAGCATCAGGCGCCACCACAAACCAACATTACACTTTTGAAGCAACAGCAGTTCCAAGTTCAGGTTTTCTTTAGCAACTAGATAGACAGCATTTTAAAACCTAGTCTACTGTTGGACGATTTCTCAATGCTGAATGTTAGTAACATTCAGCATTGAGAAACAACAATTTTCACAATAGGTTAATACTTTAAGGGCCTGACTTACTATTGGCGCTTTTCCACTACATAGTTCCAGCTCGACTCGACTCGACTCGACTCAGTTTGTTTTTTGCGTCTCCACTAGGGATAGTACCTGCTACTTTTTTAGTACCTGCTCTGGTGAGGTTCCGAGTGAGCCGAGCCAATACTAAATGTGACGTCAACAGACTGCTGGCCACTGATTGGTCAGAGAGTCTTCACTGGAAGGGTCATGAGCCGTCCCACATAAGAATCAAACCCGCCATTTTTAAATACTGGCAACAGTGTTACAGCCATACGGCTCAATGTTCTTGCTTTGTGTGTGACAGAAAGCCACATACAGCAGCAAGTACACCATCACCTCCATGTCCTCCATTGTTTATGTGTTTGTGTCACGTATAAAACAAAGTCACGGCAGTATCGCTGAGCCGTGCTATGACGACCCCGCCCACGTTGAGTAGGTACCTTTTTGTAATGGAAAAGGTCGTTCCTGGAACCGAGCCGAGCCAAGTCGTGCTGGAAATTGCCTGCACAGTGCAATATATTGCGCGTTTCGTTGCGTGGGTTTTGCGGGTGATCTAAGAATAACTGTGTAAATGAAAACAACACAACAGGGTGGAGACAGCAGAATTTAAATGAGGGTTTTGTGTCTGAATGGAGAGTTTGGACGAGCAGAAAGCTGCAAGCGCAAAATGAAATGTGATCAGGTTCTAGTGGAAGAGGTTATCAAATATATTGAGTTATAAAAAGAAACTAATATTACCAGAAAAACGTACATATGGGAGATTATTTGTGATGAAGTCAATGCTGTTAGTTCCACTCCAAAATTATAACACAAGTGGAAAAAATCCGTCCTGTGCATATTCTGTCATTGTGCCTCCATCTCCTCCTCTCTGCAGTAACAGAAGTCACCTGAGCACAGTACTCAGCTGGTTAATAGCTGTCCTTCAAAGGTATTATTTATAGACGCAGTTAGCGTCAGAAATAATACCTTCAGGTTTGGTAAATCACAATGCGTGTGCTAAATAACATATTTGCATTTTCTCCTCCCTGTATTTTGCACACTGGGGTTGAAACGCCCCATATTACATATTCATTATGACAAACTGAATGGACAGCGGGTATTATCTTGCACATTTGAAAGATGCAAACCTCAGTGCGCTGGGTTAGTAGATCAGCTTGCATATTTTTTGCGGTGATGTCAAGTTTGCACTCGTTTTTACACACGCAGACCTTTAGTAAGGCCCTAAGTTGTTAAAAAATACCAGACATGCATGTTCTACCATTTCAAATGTGAAGATTTGCTGCTTTTCTTGATTTTATACCATTACAGAACTAATATATTCAGATTTTGGAACACTGTGTGAACAAAACTAGCAAGTTTTTGATATTTTATCAATCATTAATTAGTCAACAAGAATTTACAGAATAATCAATAATTCAAAAACAATATTTATGCTAGTTTCATTAGTTTATAATAATCTTCACTATAATGTAAAAATGAAAATATGCACATCCACACAACTGGTCTAATTTCCAACAAATTGAGCAAAATTTAAGTTTTCAACAAACAAGTGTCCATGTGTCTAAGACAAATTTTTCCCCTGTCTTTTAACACAGACTTTGGTTTGGTGTGAGGTGAGACTGGTGAGAGAAAGACAGCTTTTGATGTTCAATGTTGATTTATAAGTTTTGACAGTTATTAAACACACCCCAGGTTCAAAGTCATATTTCAGCCAAGGATGCTTCAGCCTTGTCCCTGTCCCTGTAGAGGGTCCCTAATGAGAGCTGGGTTTTTTTGTCCTCTGGGCAATCTCTCTGTGTGTCAGCTCTTCTTCCCCACTGAGGAAACAGAAAGACAGAGAAACACACATATGGAAGTAGAAGTCCACACTGCTAGGAAAGGTTCCAATAAAATGTGTTGTATCCTGTGACCCTGCTGGCTTCTGTTGTTTTGGAAGTAATGTCCTGCTTCCATGATTAGTCTAACCTTGTTGATAACCAATTGGTTATTTTTCCTGTCAGCTGATCTTGACAACTTCGAAGGCCTGCACCTGCCATGTGCATGTGCTGTTCTCAGGGACAAAGAGAGAAACATACAGTACCACCTCACACTTCCACACCGGCAGTGAGTGCTGCTGGTTTAATAGCCACACAATGGGATCTAACTGTAACAAGGAACATTGTGATCCCATCATGAAATTGGCTGTGACCTGTCAGCCTTTCAATAGTCCTGTGAGACATGAGGAAATGACATTATCTGTAAAGTGGGACTATTTCTCCCCAAGGGAAAAAGAGTTGAGGTGCACCACCAAGAAAGTAATTGATGCCAGTTATTTTATAGAGTTTTAGCTGTTAACAAGATGTTAACATAAATATTTGTTTGTTTAAGGTAGAGTCAGTCATTCTGGAGAAAGATTGAAATCAACATTATTTGAATTTATTAATACTTTGGTACAGTTAACACATATACATTGGCATAATAGCTGCTAATAGCTGCTTGCTCTCATTACACTTAAAGTGATGGTTCGGCATAATTTTGCGCGACCACGGATGAGATCTCGCACAATCTGTGGGGGATCTCACGTGGCCACACAGTATTTCAGTGGTTGTGTGAGATTTCGACGATGTTTACAGCTTTAGCAGTAGCAGCAGAGTAAAAGCCATCAGGTAAGTGTTTATTTTAATAAACTCCTGGTGTACTTACAAACCCTCCAATGCATGGATTTATGAGTAAAGACCTTATTTGTACTACTGTAGAAGTTTGATAACAATCCAGGCATTATTAGTGGGGTCATTTACCAGATACACTGTTAGTTCCATTAGCGCCTGTACTAAGCCATTTGGCTGATGGCTCTAACTCCACCAGTTTGCGACCAACTTAAAAAAAAGGGCTGAGGGGGTGTTTAGGGTTAGGGTTAGGGTTAGGGTTACGCCGAACCATCGCTTTAACTAAACGTTACATAAACAGACTGGGAGGGTAAAAATATGGGATACAGTCATATCCTCACACAGACAACAGCTCAGATGACTTCTCCTTGTCCTGTGCACAAGAACAAATGTGCCCTGCTGGTGATTGGGTGTTGTGTTGTGTGGCTCGCTCCAAGCCACTGTGTTTACATGCTCATTTTACAGAGCCAGTGCTGTTTATGGATTCTGGATTTTTTTTTCAATGCATACACAGAAGGGACCGGTAGCAGACTGTGAGAGAATATTCTCTGAATTTGACAAAAAAGTGTATTCAACGATCAAATGTCCTCTAGAATTGCTTACTATACCTTTAATTGGCTTCACCTGCAGTAACACTGCCTGCAAACCATATTTTCAGGATAATCATTTGTTTCCCTAATTTTTCAATTAAACTAATATAAACATTTGTACTCCTCAATTAATGTGTACATGTCTGTCTCCATGCATGCACTGTGCCTGGGTATGTGTGTATGTGACATCACACACAGTAACCCCTCACTAAACCCTCTTATCCTTCCTCTGGGGGCACAGCTTAGTGTAAACAAAGGGAGAGAGACGAAGAAAGGGAGAGGCGGAGTGGATTATCATCCCTCTCCTCTTGAATCCGGGGGAGATCAGCCAGTCATTTACACAACATAATTCATTTAAGATGTATTATTCCCCAAAAACTAATGGACTTAAACACAACAGCTGTTGCCAGCTTATGACACACTCCAGTCCGTTAAAGCAACCAATCAAGGCAGGGGTGTCACTTCAGTTTGATGTCCCAGCATTTGAGCATTTCTCTTTGCTGCCTTGAGAATTGTGATGTGCATGTCTTCCTCTTTCTCTCTCCTCACTCAGCGTCAGCCCTGAGCATCACTTCATATCACTCTAATGAGGCTTGGGTGGGATTTCTTTTGTATATAGTTCTTCTAAACACACCAGGCTTGCCCCTAAAGAGTCAGGTTCCTCACTGAGTGTCAACATAGGTATATCCATTGTTACCTTGGTGATTTACTTTTTGCAGTGCCAAGCAACAGAAACACAGATATACACAAACATATTTAATCAGTATCGCCACGTGAAAGCACAGATAGCCTTGTTAACTTTGAATATCATAACAAAAAAAAGATTGTTGCTCTAAACATTGTTGTTATGTATTTCATTACTCTTGATATGTTTTGTTTTGTTAACAAACAATAATATGTACTAATTTCTTCTCTTTTCCGATTTTGTCTCTGATTTCCTCTCCCTGCTGACTGTTACCTGACCGCTGTTGTTTCATCAACAGGTAAGCACGCAATTTCCTGCATTGTGACTTGGTTCTTCTTCTCCTGAACACATCCATTAGTCCTCCACTTGATCAAAGCTTTTTTTAGCATGAGAGGTAACTAGACATTAGTGATGCTGCCTATATTACATTCAGTTCTCTCGAGTGAAAATTGAGGCTAAAATTACATCTTTCTGAGTGAATATCAAAGAAATTGGATTTGTGATGGAGAAGTCCTCTTTCACTTTCAGTCTGAACTTTTTGGCATCCATTGTGACATTTACATATAGATATCTGCTCAATCACTCTGTTTCATTCTATTAAGCCACTGAATATGTCTCCTCTTATAAGATTTGTATTATACTGAGATAAAGTGATATGGGTCAGTAAGAGTTCTCAGTTCCTCCCATTTTCTTCCTGTACCACATTTACCATGGTAAGAATTACCAACAGACTTGAAATGAGGTATTTTAAGTATTTGGCAGAACTACTCCTATTTGACTAATTTACTCTAAAAGCTACCATACAGTATCTATTATCACTAGTCCTGTTTGAGCTCAGCTGGATTTTATTTACTCTACAGTCATGACATCATTAAATACATTCTCCACAGCCAAGCAGCATATTATGGAATAGTGACATTCAACATTTATAAAAACTTATTTTAGGAGCAGAATAATGTGCTGCCAATGTTCTCCATTAGCTGGTAATGGAGAACATTACCTGGTGACTCTGTTAAGGACAGAGCCTTGGCCAAATCCAGCTATGCAATATAGTAGGATTGACTCCTGATTCCTAAGAGCAGTGTGTATGTTGAGCATTTTGTGAGCTGAATAGGCATGGGCCGGTATGAG
This sequence comes from Scomber japonicus, assembly GCF_027409825.1. Classification (NCBI taxonomy): domain Eukaryota; kingdom Metazoa; phylum Chordata; class Actinopteri; order Scombriformes; family Scombridae; genus Scomber; species Scomber japonicus. The sequence goes on along the minus strand of NC_070590.1, from coordinate 17,459,906 downwards.
ATTCTGGCAATATGATAACCATAAGAAAAAATATCACGGCTTCACGGTATTGCGGTATTGCGGTATTGCGATTACAGCTCTAAAATGTATATATACACTGTAATGACAGTGTAAGGGGTCGTGATACTCTACGCTGCAGCTGCTCCACCTGAGGGATTTCTGACCAGCACTTTCTGTCTTTGACCAGATAAAAAACAGCTCATACTTTAGGAATGCTTTTTCAAATCGCGGTATACCTTGAACACGGTTATCATCCCATGCCTAGAGCTGAATTCAACTTTACTGAAGTGACCTATATGCACAGACCATCTCCTAAGTCTGATACATTTGCAAAGATGAAATCAATCAATGTAAACTTAGGAGATATGAATTTGAGATAAAGTTCAAAAACATTAGCTACCACTACAGATCCCTTGATAAGTACCATGCTCATTTTGAGGAGCACACTTGCAAATAAATGAACAAAACAAGGAAAGAAAACAAATCCATGACATTCCTTTTTTTAATTAATTAAATATGACAAAATTTGACAGAGCTCTTATATTTTTTTTAACACTGTGACATAAAATCAGGGCTGCATTCTCCTTAACCTAACAGTTATGATAATAAATAAACACAAATATTTTGCTCATTATAACACTTATTAAAGCTGTTTGCTAGTGGCAAAAGGTTGCACCCACAGTCATGAAAATGAGCAAAGAAACAAAGCAGTGTTGAATGTTTCTGATAGTGCTGAAAACTGAGTCTGTGAGTATATGATCAGTGTGTCAGACACTAGTAATTAAAACTGTAGACCTTTAAGCTAAGTGTCATTCTTCCAATGCTGTTTCACTTGTCTCAAAGGAAAAGCAGAGGCCCCGAGCATCTGTTTAACATTAGTATCTTAAAAAAGAGAGATGTTCCATGAAAACCAGGCCTTACCTGTTAGTTAGGAGTTAGAGGTTAACAGGAAGCTTTCAGGGGTCAAGCCATTGATGGTGGCTGCAGTAAATATCTGTAATGGCCAATAATAAACAGAGAACATATAAGGTCCCTGCTATTGTCAGCAGAAAGCTTGGTACCACATCATTCTAATGGCATCTCAAATGGACAATGTCTGCCACTGTCTCTAACCACTCAAGGCAAGAAAAGCCACCACCCCTTTATCTCTTTAACTACCCAAGGCCTGCAGAAATACACCTTGCGGTACCTCATAAAAACTTACCATCCACCACTATAAAATTCAGCTCAATGAAAAGGTCTAATATTAGGCTGTTTTGCCAGTTAAAGTGCTTGCTTTGATGGTGGATGGGACCAGAGTGTAAAGAACGAAGAAGTAAATTTTCCTTATGTTCTCGAGCTTTAACCCATCTGCACTTATTCCACCAATGGATTCAAATCATTGTAGTATACAAGGAAGTCTAACTTTATCACTCTGCTATATTTGAGTCATGTCACATACACTTAGATTTAAAAATTGCCACACAAATGAAATAAAACATATTCTATGTTCAAGTGTAAAGGTTGGAGTGTCCTTAATGTTGACACAGTTATATTACAGTGTGAAATGATTGGGAGAAATTGTGCAGTATTGTGAGCTTTTGACTGCACACATACTACATATCCATGCACACACATTTGCTCTCTTACACACAGGCATGCTTACATAGAAACGCATGGGTCATGGGGAACAATTTGTCATATTGTAGTGCATGGGTCCACAGTCAATAATCTTAATATCCACTGTGTTGACATATATGGTATGTACTGCACTCATGTAGACCACAAATCCCAATGCACACACTGCTAAATGGTAATGTTCTTCTGTACTTGACTCCTCTGTATCCCAGTGTCCCATGGAGGATACTGAGCATCTACAGAACCAGTCAGCTAAAAGAGAATCCCCTATACCCAAGAGAGATGTTTAAGCATTAAAAGACTTTGTGTAGGGCTATTCTGCTACCCCTGAAAAAACCTGTCCTACCACTGAAGGTGCACCTGTACATAGGTGTCATAAATGTACTGCAGTTGTCAAGTTTTTAATCCATGACACATATTTGAAAGAATCCAGTACTGTATTATTGTTTAAAGCACTTTATTGAACAATGTATTTGTTGCTTATAAAAATATACCTGTGGATACATTTGCTAAATAGTTGTGATTATGGTTTTTGGACTTGTTTTGCTCTCTTGGTTTCCTTGGTTTCCAGCTTTCTTTGTTGGTTTTAAGTCTTTATATTATTTGGAATGTTGCTTTGAAGAACTGCCCTGCATTATTGGTTAGCTTATGATGTTGTGTGTTTGGGTTTGTATTCTTGTGTACTTGGACATCCTGGGTTGTATTGAGAGTATTGTGTTTTCTTGGTTTTGATTTTCAATTTGCTTTATTTCCGTTCTGTAATCCTGCACTCCTTCCCAGCTCATTTTTCCCTCCACACCTGCCCCTGATCTCAGTGTTTTTCCCCAGCCTGCTGTTACTGTCACACCTGTATCAGTCTCATCAGCCCTACCCTGCTCCCAGTGTCTTCTCCGCCAATCAACTCCCAGCATGTCCTTGTGTCTTGTCACCTGTTCCCCATACCCTTATTATTTCTCTTATAAGTCTTGGTTTGCAGTTGAGTTTTTGCTGGGTCCTCTGTTCACTACAGTTTATTCTGGTCTGTTGAGTTTGCTCTATTCCGTTCAGCTTGTTCAGTCATGTCTTGTATTCAGCTCAGCTTAGCCAGCTTTTGTTTTTTTTGTGGGCACATCCAAGAATAAAGAACCTTTTCTACAGCTTAGCTTTTGCCTTCGATCTGTGAATTTCGGTCCACCTGCTCCACTATTTATGACAGTGATAGCACATGGAAAGAAAGATAGAGGAACAGATGGTAAAATAGAGGTCATGTTTTTTTAAGCACTGCATTCAAACTCACAGAAGTAAAGTTCACATGATCAACATACTGTAGTGTAAACAGAAAGGGCACTGTACACTAATCATAGTATAGCTATGACATGCTCATAGATATATGCTAACCAGCTTAGGCAACATTGCCTGGTTACCCTTAAATATCAAATGAGAGATCCATAACACTGACCGAGTGCAACACTGTTATTAAAATATGTGCCGTTATCTCCGTATTGAAATTTTCCTGCATCTCCCCGTCCCCCTCCCTGTCTGTAATGGTCAGCTTTTCACTCCTTCTTTGAGTGAAGCCAATCACAATAATGATGAGTTTAACACTCATTCCTGGTTATAGCTCACAGCACACTTGTCACAGTTTATTAGTTAGTTTAAACACAAAATATAGGTCAAACACACAAGGAAGAGACTAAATGTAGCTCAATAAGACAATTCTCAGGCAATATTAGTTACATGGACTTTTAACATGGCTTTAATTTTTTTTCCATTTGTTATTATGCCATATTATTAATACTGAAGCATAAGTTACTGTTGTAGCTGCTGAAGGTGGAGCTATTTTCAACTACATGTTTACAGTTAAAACATAAATCAACATAATGCAGCTGTCAGCAGGTTGTTTTCCTTTTCCACTCCAGCACAAATAAACTAGTTTCATAACAGTTATTTTTTCTTCTGTTTTACTGAAGTCGTTTAGAGGTACATACAGACAGTGAGTACACCCTTACGATTCAGTATATAGACAACAAATTCACAGTGTATATACAACTTATCTAATAAGTATCTGTCGTGGCCCATTAGTTCAATTTGCATCACATCAGGAGCAGACCTGCCACAACTACTGCACAGATTTCTATTTCATTCACACAATCATAAGCTTTGCAGCTAATTGTACAAATCCAGTTTTTAGCAGTCTACACTGCAAAGAAACAAGCAGTAAAAAGTCATTTCTGTTTGTGTAGGGCGATACTTACTTACAATTCAGATACTACAACAATGTTACAAGTGACAGATGAAGTTTGTTTGATGTTCCAGGTTTCACTACCTTGATATTGTTACATTCAAAGACATAAAGGCATATTGAATGTATATAGGATGGTTAGCACACTGTGGATGCTGTTTAATTCAGCATCTAACCATCGGCTGCCAGCAAAGGGTCCCTCATTACCCATCAGCCCATTTGCCAGCTGCCTCATCATTACCCATCTCCCCTGGCAGCTTCTGTCACTCAAACTGCCTGGGAAGAAGCTGGAAAGTCAATTAATGTGTGTTGTATGCATGTCTGATTGCCTGTCTACCTGTGTGTGTGAGAGAGAGAGAGAGAGAGAGAGAGAGAGAGAGAGAGAGAGAGAGAGAGAGAGAGAGAGAGAGAGAGAGAGAGAGAGAGAGAGAGAGAGAGAGAGAGAGAGAGAGAGAGAGAGAGAGAGAGAGAGAGAGAGAGAGAGAGAGAGAGAGAGAGAGAGAGAGAGAGAGAGAGAGAAAATAGTGTCTGGATGAATGGCATGGATATTGAAGGGAAGGTAAACGATGCCTCTCCTTTGAGTCATTTTGCAATGATACACTATGGCCAATGCAAAGTGCTAGGTTACGTGCACTTTGATGTATTCAAGCAAACTTGCTATAACAGTTAATATACATCTTGCACAAAATTGAGTAAAGGTTTGGCTTAAGTGGAATATACAGTAAATAGTAGGTGTATTTTTTCTTAAAAGCTGTTTCTTAACTCACCACTATGAAGTATAATCAAACCAATGACATGAAATGTGTTTGAGAGTTAGGATTGCAAATGTGGTTGCTAGACAAGTGTTAGTGTTGTTTTAAACTGTTAATTCATGTGGACAGGGACACTTTTTTCCCCCCTATGATGTCAAAGCCCCCGACATTCCCTATGGTTGTGTATTGTGTAATTGCATAATCCTCAGCTCTAATCAACAAGACTGATTTAACGCAGGTGGTGCATTTGTTTAGTATCAGCTTGGTTTTAGTCTTAGTCTTAGCACATCAGCATGTGTAATGATGCTTTTATTTAGTGCTTTTTACTTTTTGCTTTTTTGTGTGAAAGGGAATGGGATATATGTTTCCTATAATCACGTTGAGCTTGTAAATCTGGATATTTCTATTAGTTGGAGTGTTAATTCACATTAGCATTCATCTATAATATTAGTCCATTTCCACTTTCACTTACAGATGTCATAACTTTATAATTAACATTGTTTTACCAGTTTTCACTTGGTCGTTGCTTGGTTTGGTTCAGTGGTAAGAAATGTGGCTGATAGGTAGATATTCACCTATTTTATTGAATTTTCTCTGGAATATTCAATGGACAGGCATGAGAAGCAAATCTAAGCTTAACTACAGCACAGGAAATGTGAGCCACAGATATTTGGTAACCAGATGTTTTTGCCAATTGGCTCTATTTGTAAGTGAATTTCAAATTCAGTGGGAGGTGTAGCTTGAATTTCTCAGGTCTAATGTGTTGGGCTAGAATAAAGTGCATGTGGGTAGTTGAGTGTTAATATCATCTGAAAATGTCAAAATGGATGATACTGAAGCGGAAGCAAATGAACAGATGATGAGAAATGTAGGGGGTGAGAAAGGAAGGAAGGAAGGAAGAGAGAAGGAGAAAGTTTTCTCAGTGCCAGATGGAAGAGCAGTTGGCACCTCTCTCATTACTGTGGGGATGGATTTTCCTCCATCGCACCAACACACACAATTACACAAACAGACACACACACACACACACACACACACACACACACATACATGCAGAGCTACCTCCTGTCACTCCACACCACCTGCCCAGCACCTGGTCATCAAAGCAAGACCAAGGAGAGCTCTCATCTTTAGTGAAAAGAAAAAGAATGAGAGCAATGGTGGAAGGAGTGGAGGGGCACTAATGCCATGTGCTTTCACATTTGCTTGTGGCAGCTCTATATCGATTCCTGAGTCTTTCAGTCTTTCAGTCTTTGTAATCGATCAATTCACCTGAATCAGCCTTCCCTCATCCTCTTCCATATTCAGTTTCTTACTCTCTCTCTCTCTCTCGCTCTCTCTTTCTCTCTGTCTCTCTCTCTCTCTCTCGCTCTCTGTGTCAGCTGTGTTTGTGTGTGTTGGTGTGTGGGCAGACATGTGCATCGGTGTCACGCCCTCACCATCAAGGCGAGCAGGGCCTGTCGCGCCTGCGATAAATTAAATGTGACACAGATGGGTGGAGTAGCTTCCCTCTTTGATCCAAGCAGCGCAACAGAAGGACAGACCCTGACCAACACATGTCAGACAAAACTGTTGGGCACCACCAAAGGTAGCTTTATGGTCCCATTGGATTTGGGCCAGGGGGGATACCATGGAGAGAGTTGAACACACACACACAAATACACTCACAGATATGGAATAACTGACAGAAAAACAGCTGCAATCACTGAATTTGTGCAATCATAAACGCTGTGGTATGAACAAAAGAGAGTGATAAAATGTGTGATAGTGATACAATGCATCATTGTGTTGAGAGCTACTTACATACTAAGTTTTAAATTAATCATTTCTGAGAGTGTGAACCCTTGTCTTTTAGCCTGTCAAGCTGGATCTCCTCTCTAGCTGTAGCTGGAAGATGACAGTCTGAGTCAGAGCTGAACAATGAGCTCCAATCAAAATGTACTCATGTGCCTCATTGTCTGGCAGATACAGTATGTCACTCAAATGAGAGTAAACAACAGCATTACGTTGCTAAGTGTTTAGAATTATCTGATGCACAACAACATGGTGAACATGATTACTGTTGATCAGGCTGTGTGGCAGTTTCTTTCTCATGCTTTTCTCTTTTAAAAAAGGACTTCCAGATGTCAAATTTGCCCAAACAGTCTGCATAAACATGAATTAACTTTTGCCTTTCCAAACCTTAGCTGAGCATTTTTTCTTGGGTAGTACAGAGTTACATTACTTATATTCACTGAGAGCCAGGTGAACAGATAGGTCGGCTCAATCAGGTGTTGGAACCATTTACAGTATGCAATACTTCAGCACTTCCCAGACATTGGAAATTATGAGTGATGTATTATGCATAAAAAAATGCTATTCAAATGTTAAAATAGCAATACTCTTTCACCTCATTAATTTTAAAACAAATTTTAGTGGATAGTTATGTAGAAATCCTATTTTTAAAAGACTAATCTCAGCACGTTGAGTAGTGCGTGTGTCCGATTGGGTTTAGGTATGGGTTATGTTGTAGTCAGAGTGAAGGAGAGGAGTGTGGAGCATCTGTTGACCAGCCAACTTGAAATTATGTATGCCTCAAGAAAAAGCCTGTTGAGCACTGGCACAAATGATAGGCTATTGGCTACTTAGAATCACAATACAGCCTGTACACCTTGTATATTTCCACAACTGTCTGTAGTCTATTCCTTTTTACTCTGTGTGTATTCTGTATTCTTAACCCCACCTATTCATACTGTAACTGAAAGTCAATGACTGAGTTTAGTAGAGCGATGTTATCAACCTGGTCTTTTTTTATGACAATCCTTTTCAGAATTTTTTTGTGGACTGAAAGCAAGAAAATTGAAATCAATTTTTCATTATGTTTATTATGGATGAACTATAACATCTACAGTATTGCGTGTGGAATGGATTTATAATATAATACACAATAAATAATTTACAATACATTGCATTTGTAAAAGGTAGTTCAAGTTCAGTTGAAATAATTTGCAATATATTACACTGATGTTCATACAGTGTTGTATTCAGCCTTTACTGTATATGTCTCCACCAGTAGGGGGTTAAAGTAGAAAAACCTTCAGGGGGTCCTAAACAAAAGGCCTTTGGCAGGTGTATATTTGAATAAATAGGATACGTCAATGACAAGAAATGATCAGGATATCAAAGGTCAGGATGTGTTACACCTGCTGTTAAGTAAATATTAGACACACATTTAAACTCATATTGATGACTGTGATCATGAATTCACACATGTATTTACTTACACCATGATATTATGCAAACTTGTTTTCCAGACAGTTTGCCAATTAACTAGGCCAAAAGTCAGACCACTGATATTAAAAAACATGTTTTGATTGTAAAGTAATACCTTTATGTAAACATGTATGTGGCCCTGATGGCATACTTAGGGCTGTTTAATATTGTAGACTTGAAATATAATAGTTACAATGAGATATAATACCATAGCTTGTTCTAAATTGGGTGGAGGGTGAAGGAAAATCATTTTGCTCCCACCCTAATGTCTTTGGATATAATAGCCTATTAGATTCCTGCTTTATAGCATGGGTACTGCGGTACTTACACAAAACTGTCTCCAACCAGCCTAGGTTATTCAGGCTTGGAAACCTAATGAGAACAATGACCTTGTGGTCCATTTGGAAGGGTGGATAGTCTGTCTATCTCTGCCCCACCACCCCTCTGACAACATCCATCTTTAAGAATTCTCTCCCCTCTCTCATTCTTTTTATCCATTCTTTTCTTTCTTTTTTATTTACCCCATCATGTTTAGTCATCCTTTCAACCCTCTCTCTATCTTTCTTCGTTTCTCTCTTTCTCTTTCTCTCCTTGTGGTGTATTCCATTGGGCTCAGCACTGGCATCCTAAATACAATTATAGTCCACAGCTGAATGGAGAGGAAAGGTCCTCAGGGATCCCTAGAAACAGGAAATGGTCAGGAGGGTTGGACTGAGGAGGGAACAGCAAATCCCTAATTCAATTGGCTGAACCTTGGCAACAAGCCCCCAGCGACTCTTACTGTGGAATCAGTGGAATCAAACAATGCTGCTGAAACCACAAGAGAGATTTTTATCCACACTAGCAAACACACACACTCACAAATTGACACAAATGCATCTCATTTTCTTTTTCCCCAGCATTTGGTTTCTTTCTGTTCTTAGAATACTCCTATACCCTTTCCTTTATAGGTTGCACAATACCTGATTTTGGCCAACAAGTGAGAGCCTGCAATAATGCATGTTGTCCCGAACAGTTATAAAAACTGGGAAGGTGATCAATAACTGCTCCATGTGTCAGCAATGATGACTTCCAACCCAGGGTTTATGGGTTACACTTGATTGCTAAGTAGCTGCGTGGCAATACTGTACACACTCAAACACACAGACGGCAGTGTGTGTAGAAGGAGAATAAGAAAATCAATCCGCAACAACACTAAATCTTTTAATCTACACTGTGGGTGTCCACTGGCAACTCAGAGAACAGCCAGCGTGAGTGCACGTACATAAGCATGAATAACTGTGGCAAGAATATAGACGTGATTATCAGAAAATCTCAGTTGTGTAGCATTATAAATAATTTCAGATCTACTTGGTGTTCCTCTTTGGAAGTGCAAGCACAGGGAGAGTAATCTTTCTCTCTTAATTCTCTCTCAGCCAACAACTGTGGCACTATAACCTCCAAAAGGTTGTTTTAAAATGATAACTGTGAAAGCCACAATCTCTAACTGTGATTACACATCCTTCTAATGCAATCATAACCCTAACTCTTCATTAATGCCATGTACCTGAAGATAAAACTGAATCATGAGTCATCCTTAAAACATTTATTCCTGTTCTTGCTTTGTGTCGAAGATGAATAGCAAGAATGTGTTCAATTTAGCTATTTAGAAAAACTATTTTTTACATGCATTATATGGTTGATAAAGTATATATTATCCAAATAATACATTTGGCTTCAAATCTTAACATATGTCAAAGGTTACTGTAGATAAATGCTTTGGACACAAGCACACAATATAGTCCTGTATAGTCTTACTCTTTACAAAAAGAGAGGTATATAGAAATAACCTGATGTATGTATTTATTCAATGCATCATATCATGTCAACTTCCCTCGCTCTGTCCATCCTCTGCTTCTTCTCTATTCCTCCGGCTCTCCTTAGCTGTGGTTGTATCTGTTGCTTTAATGCTCGTGTGAATAGTTGTATTAGGCCCCATACCCTTACTGATAATTGGAACAAAGTGGGGAATCGATGCAGAGGGCACACACACACACACACACACACACACACACACACACACACACACACACACACACATACACAGCGATATAAACAATCACGTTTACACACAAACATACTGGTGTATTCACATACACGTGGTGGGCTGAAACAGTGGAATCAATACAACTCAGAGGCAGGATTTTCTTCTACATACACAAGACAATCCTGAAGTGCACACTTTGTGTCACAAAAAGATGGACCTGTTTGCAGTTTGGTTATTTTGTTTAAATTTGTTTTTGTTGCAAATCTGTTTGGTCTCATGACAGCAACACTTCTCTATGACAAGCAATCTCCTTTAAGTCCAATAACTCATCAGTCGCAAAACACAAACTAAACACTGAAAGTTTGTTTGTGTTTTTCTTGACAAGGATGCGTTGGGCAATCAATATTGTCCAATGAACATTCTTGTCCTGTGAAAAGTTTGTCACAAATTGCAGCCACAACAAATTGTAACTATCTGTCTGGCAAAGCTTAGAGCTTATCTAATATCTTAATCACAGCATACATATGTGTAATCAAACATTATTTCATCCGAGTTGCATCCATTTTTTTTTCTCGACAACACTTTTGGTTTATGAGTCTTTTTTTTCTCCATGTATAAATGTCTGTCTGCATTCATGTGAATGTGAATGCATGCATGAATACACATGTGCGCGTGTTTTGCACAAAATAAGTGTCTTGTCTTTTAAGGAGATTCTCCTAAGGGATGAAAATGCAGCCAACTGAGACTAACAGGCAGGTCTAAGTGGAAGTGCGCTGATGGGTCTAAGTGGAAGTGTGCTGATGTAGGAGGTTACGACATCCCATTAAAAAAGGAAAGATATTTGATCATGGCTTCCAGTTGTCCTTTCTGAACAACAGCACTATAAATGTCAGTGCAGACAGTTAGTGTTTGTCTCTCCACAGGTAGCGTATTTGTCTGTTCAGTGGTGGAGAACCACAAGTGTTCTGATTACTTTTGTTCTCCCCAAAACAAAGCCAGCAATTAAATAGCCTCAGTGTCTCAACCTGAATGCATTAAAAATGACCTTTCATCATTTTGTATATTTTTACTAACATTCTAAAATGTCGACTCTGAGGTGCTGTTTTTCGTCTGCAATTTCTTTGATGTTGTTTAATCCAGACAAAATTATGAAACCAAAGAGGAAGCAAAATACAATTAAGCCATGTGTAGCAGGTAGTTGTTAGTATGTATTAAAATCAACCTATCACACAGGAGACTAAGAAGAAGAAATGTATGTGTATACAATAAAATATTTGTAATATTTCATCATACACTAAAACTAATTGTAGTGAATTGTCTTAATTGTCTACTACTACTAATATCCTCAGTTTACCTCTTTATTATTTGCCCTGTATGTCTGTAGCAATATACAGTAATTTATGTATTGACAAGACATTTTGGAGAAGTGCAGGAAAATGTCAACAAAGATGACCACCACATTATACACCTTGGTGGTCAACTCTGGGTCAGTTACCATGGTAACTGACTCTCTGAGCCTAATCTCTTTGCTGGCAGCTTTTCTTCAACAAACGCTGACTTTGTCTCTGTCTTCTCTCCTTTACAGAGTATCATTTCCTCATTGAGTCAGTCCATATCAGAGCATGTATCAAAGTGCATTTTTACCATATCCTGGTTGGTTTCTTACTCAGGATTATCTAAAGTTACCACTTTTTTGTGCATCAGTCATTTCTTTGAACAGCAGTTTTTGTTCTTACATTCAAATATTACACAGCATGAATTCATTTAGCTCAGAAAAACCTCAGCATGTCCTTCTTTTTTTATAATAGTGTGCACAGGTGTCCAATTGTTAGAGCGGCTACTGCACTTAAATGTTCATTGCACATAATGTGTGATATCAGTTTAACTTTAAAAATCAAGAATAATTACCTTTATCACTCATGATGTGACTGTTCACCTTGATGGAACATCATTCCTATAATATTGTACATTATATATTGTATATATTCCTGTGTGAACACGATCAAGCAGCATCACTAAATGCTCTGGAGTCAAGATACTAATAGACGTTTAAAATTTTAAAATCTACTTAACCTCTATGTCTTTTTAGTGCAAATCACTAAACGCATTATTACTAGATCAGATTGTGAGCTGACCATCATGTCTCTATGTCTTTGATCTTTTTCTTTTTTCTCTAATCTTTAACTATATGTTTCATATTCGTTGCTGCCTCCTTTGTTTTGTTCCATTACATTAATGTTGAACACATATTTAAAATGTAATGTAGACTACAGCCTGATACACAGACAATTTCTACTTTATCATCATTAAGGAAATATAAGTCTGGTATATGATCATTTCCCAAGCAACACTGAATAGAACTATTGACACTTAGCCCCGCTTTTTTCAAAAGATAAATGTTCACCATCCACATACAAATGCATTAATACATCTATGTCTTCGGAATTAAACTGGAGGCTCTTCCTTTTATTTACTTGTTTCCATGGTGAATTGTAATATTGGAACTCCGTTGACAATGGCTTATTTCATTCACCATGTATTCTTAAATTACAGTGAACATACCCAGCTCTATAAACTCAGTTTCCAAACTCAGTTAAGAGCTAAGAGTTTGTTAAAACTGCTCTCTGGAATACCACCCTGATTTTCTATTTGGACTAACTGTAAATCCTTAGTTCAGATTCACATGGAAAACATGTGAACATCCCAACATCACCTCCTTGGTTTTGCACACCTCAGTGCACTTATAGTATTTCGTACAACAGCAACAAACATAGCAGATATTAAATACTCTTTAGTCTCTTAATTTTAAACACTAGTCTGAAATCTCATACATTATACAAAGCCTGAAGTATTGTGATTGTGTTACATGCACTGTCTGGGTTAGATGTACATCACTGATAATTAAAACAGACTTCCAATTTTTATAGCTGTAATTAGAAACTTCCTCCCTTTCACATACAATTACTCTTTATCTTATATGACAGTACAGACATCATAAGGTGTGAAAATATATCTACATAATATCGCTCACACTCACACATGTTCACACATGTATTTAAAGTCATTATCAGACTGCTTAAAGCCATGTCATATTAGCATATATCCTATCAAATTCAGCTTTGATCAATGTTCTGATTCAAGACCATTAATGCATAAACATTATAGATGTATTACCTTATTTTTATTATCACTTTATTTACAGTGTATCTTACATTTTATATAATGTGATTTTGCTGTGAGATCACATATGCATTTATGGTCTTCTTTCCCCTTTTTATCTCGATGAAACTGCTTTATATGGTGTTAACTTCATACAACTGGAAGAGGGAGGTTGATCACTTGCCTTCAGCAGGAAGACCATTATTATCTGATACAGTAGTTACGATATACCAAATGGCCTGAAAGTTACGGAAAGTTAGAAGAAAAAGCCTGCAAGCAGTAATCATTGACCAGCAATGATGGGAACTAAAAATAGTAAGTTAAAAAAAGGACAAAGAGAGAAAAAGTTGAATAAGATTGTGATGGTGTACTTAACTGGAAATTCACACAATGTCATGACTGCTAAAATATAAAAGACATGGAGGTGACTGTAAATAATTGTAAAGGATAATATAGAAGGCTTTTTTAGGCTAATTGGGGTCATATGCTACATTATCAAGAGTTATTTATTTATTCTTACAGTCCTTTGTGACTATTTGAATATATTTGTATTTGCTTTTTTTTTAAGATATTCTCTAAATGTGTGAATATTTCCTCAGAAAATAATCTACATTGCTGCAACTATACAAATCACCTGAAATTGCATCAATCTTGTGATTTACATGAATTTATTGTAAACTACAGTTTCATATTAGAGTAACCCAACCTTGTACCAGCTTGTACATTGTGAAGCTATAATATGCTGTTTGCAATACATAATTACCTTACACCTTAGGCATGCAGCCTTATCAAGAGAGACTTACAGCTACAATGCAAGAAGGAAATAAGCTTATCTAAGGTAATCAGAATAAATGTAAAATAATCACACAAGCTATAAAAGAAAAAATATCCATTAAGAAAATGACGAAGAAACTTTGCAGACTGGAGTAAATGAAAGACTTTGAGGAACCAGAGAAATAATATATTGGAGAACATGATTGAAGGAGGGCCAGCAAAACATATTTCCTGACATTCATTTTATTTTACGATGAGCGACAAGAATTGCCTCAGAGACTTTGTTGGAGCTGAAGGCATTACTTCAAGAGCCTAGAATGAAGGAGGCTAAACTATTAGATGGAAGACAAATAACAAGACCTGGGCATTGTCTTTATTGTGAATTGTTGTGTTGTATAGTGTGTAATGTAGTAGAAGTCACACCAACGGTTTGAGTCCACAGGATTTGTGGTAGTTTGGGTTACTGTGATGTCAACAGTCACTGGATTGTATTTGCTGTTGAAAAAGTGCAGCTTGGTCTTGTTAATGTTCCTCTTGGTGCCTGTAACATAACAGCTGATGATGAATAAGGATTGCATTCAGGCAGGTATAGTTATAATGGCCTATTTTAGTTAACATATGTATTTCAGAACCTATTAATTATAATAGGTCTTGGACGACTAGGCCCACCTGATTTTTTTCTGTTCCCATTCACACTATTTTAAAACACTTAAACAAATGTAATAAGTTATATTGATTTGATGTAGTAATTAGAATAGTTACATATTAAAAGGGTAACTAGTAATCTAACATTTCAAAAGTAGCCTTCCCAATACTGGCTGGATTTCGACCAGTCAAGCCAGAGCTTTAACCGGAATGTCAGAAAATGGAAACATTTTTTAGGAGAACCTTACAGGGTATACAGTCAAGAGACGTATACCCAACCTTTTTTTTAAATATCTAGGTTATGGTGGTTGACAGTGTCAAATGCAGCAGAGTTGGACTGAAGGATGGCTGAAGTGCTGCACTGACAGCAGTGACTGTTGTGCCATGATAGTCTGAAGCCAGATGGATCGTTGGGATTTCACATTCAAGGGTTTTGGTAGGAATGACACACCAAACTGTATTACTTAACATCAGGTTTCCTGTGGGTCCGTTTTTTAGTGTTGTTGTCCAGCTGATATCTATGGGCAGACTGATTCTTTGGGGTGGATGTCATTCTCTCAAACTGTCTGACAGAAGTTAATTTTTTCAGGATTCAGTTCAGTGAGTTACTACACCACTTCCCTCTACCACCCTGTGAACCCTGACATAAAGACAACAATGAAGTTTGTTAATTCATGACTTTGCTGTAATTGTGATTGTTTAAGCCTATTTTGGACAATTGCCAGCTGGCTGATTAAAGTCATTAAAAAGGCTGACAGAAAACAGCTCTTTTGTGGCACAGTGTTGCATTTACAAATTCCAATTCAGTTATCTTAGTGAACTAATATGCTGTCAAGTTTCATTCAAATGATTAGTTTGTCAATAAGCCCATTACTACTAGATCAATTAACATGTACATGAAAGGATGTCAGGAACAAGTTGTTGGTGGTAACTAGGACACTGAATTTTAATTAAAAGTCAACGCTGAATTTTTGTCAGATTGGATTTTTTTTTTTGCATTTTTATTTGCTAGAGATGGAGGCCAGCCCAGTAAACTGGCTGTTAAGGTTTTTGAAATACTAAGAGAAAGATCGACCAAGGCTTTGATCATGTGATGCACTCTGTACCAAACACATGAATACAGTTTGCATGTCATTTGTGCAAGCGCCTGCAATTTGCGTCAGGGGATGATTATGGATTCTGCTGGATTTACTAGCATCATGCAATTTGCAACTGTCTGTTTTGACTGGGAAAATGATCAGCCTCTTTAGACTAGGCAAGCCATGAGAAAGGTTGCAGCAGGCATAAGAAACATTAAATATAGACATGCATTAAATAAAGCCTTTACTAACCAATCATTACATTAGAAACAGAAATTAAGCAACTAGGCTATTGTTAATGAGCACAATATCTGATTACTGTAAACAAAGGAGATTTTAGTTTGTGTTAATTGAACTTGAACCAATCAATGAACTGTA
The DNA here is from genome assembly GCF_027409825.1 of Scomber japonicus. NCBI lineage: Eukaryota > Metazoa > Chordata > Actinopteri > Scombriformes > Scombridae > Scomber > Scomber japonicus. The sequence continues at coordinate 17,444,003 of NC_070590.1, read as the reverse complement.
AAATCATTATAGACGGCAACTAAACAGATATTTAGGCCTTCAGTGGCTTCATTACCTATTAGTATCTGTATCAACACATTTTCCACCTCCACCTGCTCTGCTCTGAGCAATTGTCAACCTGCTTCTCTCTCTCTATCTCTCTATCTCTCTCTCTCTCTCTCTCTAACTATCTATCATATTTTATGTATTTGATTTGCCCTGTTATATTTCTTCACCTCCTATTTATTTCCCATGGGAATATGTATTGCCTCCTACTGCATTAAAAAAGATATATTCTAATAATGATAATATCATAATTGTATGTTATACAAATGAGGACGGGACAGACGGGACAGACAGGTGGAGGACCCAGATGCAGACACAGGGGGGCACAGGTTGGATGAAAGAAGGCTTTAATAGATTAATATTAAAGTTCAAAAACAGGCTGACATGTCCAAAAAACTGGCAGGCCAAAGACAGATGGAACTTCAAACCATAGGCAACAGCAGAGGCAGATAACGAACCGAAAATGATTGTATTGTATCATTGTAACAAAAACAAACTGGCAGGGAATGAATGACTGAGACCAGTGGATGTCCTGTGGAGCTGATGAAGGAATGGGGAAAAGGTGAGTGGGGAGCAGGACCATGTAGGAGCTGATTAGCTGGGGAAAACACTGAGAACAGGGCAAACAAGGCTTGATGTAGGGCCGGTGTGGAAGGAAAATCAGGCTGGGGAAAGAGCAAAGGGACACAGGAGGGAAACACAGTGCCAAAAGACAACGAAAAATCAGAAAACAAAAGAAATCCAGACAGGGCTGTTGCCATGACCGGGACCACAACAGTATGAGTAATAGGCTAACAGTTAAGGATCCTTAGATTCCTTTCAATTTCCAGTAAACAGTTTTAACAAAGTGTTATCTTTTTTTCTGAGAGAAGTGAGTTTTAGAGGTCATCTCGTCTGTGGTCTCTAATGTTCCTGTTTGGCTGGACCAACTCAGTTTATTTGTCTTTAGGTAATTGAAAGATACCAAAGATACTCCCGAACAGCAAACCACTATGGGAAAAACGATTCATATTTTTAGTCTTTTTCAGTCACTCCCCCTCTCTCTCTTTTATCAACCGGCCAGTTAAACAATAGCCTGTGTGAATTATCTAGATAAAGCTTTTATCAAAGAAAGACATGCATTTTTATAGTATAATGCAGTATTTTAATTATTGGTAATGTTATTGGTAATAATTGGATTATTTTACATGGGGCCATTTACATGCTTCTGTTTCTCTTGTCATGTGACTTCATCAGTATTGGATGGTGATTTGATTGACTATAAATACTTCCAGCTCTATGTAAAGTGTGAGTAAAACCCTGTTAGCCCAACACTATTCTGCATCAAGCTGTGTATTTGTCTGGTTTAACTGCAAGCTATTATGTAGATCTAATCCTTATTTTCCATATAGAGTAAACAACTAAATAATGCAGATTCTGTAAAGTCCCCGGACGCATTTGTGGTAATGAGATATATATATGTATATATATATATATATATACATATATATATATATTATTTTTTTTCTAATGCAAAGAGGATTTACGCGAGTTATGTGAAATTTTGCAGGTACGGTGTGAAACTTCATTGTTAAGTTCTCTACGTAACATATCAGAAGTATAACTTTTTTTAAATACTGCGAACAGTTGTGAAATTTGAAGTCACACAACTGCCTGAGAAATCTGAATTTGTCTCTTGAAGACTGCTGCATTTAGCGATAGCCGACTTATTTCTAGAAGTGATGATTTGCCAGAGTTGACAGGTGTGATCGTACCAACTGAATACTTGCCTCAGAGGATGAAAACATATTCATTCATTAAATCTCAGTGGATTGCGTTTCTTTAGATTTATATATGCAGTGGCCTTTTTCTTGAGTTACCAACTGACAATCACTGGTTACCACCCATCTATGAGAGCATGGCTATGTGTCAGGTAACTGACATTTGAATGGCCTCCTCACTCACTGTGTGGTGTTGAGGTGTCAACACCTTTGTCTGGCTCTGACAGAAAGTCAGCTCTGATGGATATGACATTGCAGCTCCTTGACATTATTGCTCCCATTGAGAGGTCCGTAGGAGTCCACACTTACAGGATACAGGATGTTTCCGTCTCTCTGTTTCACACACATGCATATGCACGCACACACACACACACCGAAAAGTGAGGATAAAGGCATGAAGCCACATGGCATAATCCTTCAATGATCCATCAAGTGTTTGAGCAGCCATTGTATCCTGACCATTAACTGGGCGAGGAGAGCATCTTTGAGATGGTAATGTTGCTGCTCTCATTTAGCACATAGCCAAGACAAAATGCCAACTGCTAATCAGCCATGTGTGTTAGAGAGAGACAGAGAGAAAGAGTGATATAGAGAGAGAGAGTGGAGAGAAAGAGGACTATCAAGGCTTTTCAGAAATTCACATAGACAATCTCCCTCATTATTTGTGTGGATAACCTATTATAATCTAGCCCCAGCCAGTAATTGGGTTTTTGTTGAGAATCCTATGGAATGCAGTGTATGCTCAGCATTTATATAAACCTTATTATGAGGAGTGAACAATACCAGTAGTGGACTAGAAGTGGAGGACAATAAGTGGCTAACCGGTGAAATAAAATGTAGGAAAGGTATACAAGTATATGTGTATATATATATGTATATGTGTATATATATATGTGTGTGTGTGTGTGTGTGTGTGTGTGTGTGTGTGTGTGTATTCCTCATTTCTCATTTCCTTCATGTAGGTATTTGCCTAAGGAAGACATGTAGTTAAATAAAAATAAAGAGCCCATCCCTTTTGTTATACTGTAGCTAGCTTATACAGTTTGTGTGTGGGAGGTTTTCAGCTCTCTGATACTTAAATGTAAAATAAAGTCATTTTTCTGTTGTATCGTCATAATATATTCCACTACAAACTATCTACATCTAATGTTTCTGGACCTCCTAATTTACAACTTAAGTACTTCCTACAAAAGAACAAAAGTGGCCAGAATACATTTGTGAAACTGAACACAATACCTGTAGTAGGTGTATTCAGGGATTAGTCAATTGAAGGAAAAAGGAAGTCTCTAAAAAACATAGCAACACGTGCATGCCCACACAAATGTGCAGCATGGTGCATTGGGATGTTTGGGCGCATTGTGTGGTGCTCTGTGATGTTGGGGGCGGACATTTAACAGATGGCACCAGCTACCTCCCAGGATAGTAATGTTCAATTATCTGTGTCCAATTTACACCTTTGTAATGGGTGAGAAAGACGGGGAGAGAGGAAAGTTAGAGAGAGTTGGAATAAATGAAAGCTGGGACAGACAGGAAACATGGTAGGAGGTGTAACAGTAACAGGAATATGGAGTTGTTTTTTAAAATAATAATAGGCTGGCTTGTGCACATTCCCCACTGGAGGCTGCATCACAGTTTAGCACAGATGTGCCCCCCTCCCCCTTATCCTTACACAGCTCCCCTGGGTGCCTGTGGATAGCTATAATAGGTCCATGTTGAGGTCAACTTTAATTTGATGGTTAAGGGGGGGGGAGCAAACAAGTCGCTTTTTTTATTTTTTATTTATTCAGTTCAATTGTAACACTGGGAAGGAATTAGTTCCAGCTCAATTTGTTCAAAATGACCCAGATGAGTTCAAATTTGTCTTTGGTAATTGAACACAGTTTTCCTTTTGTTCTTCTGTAAATATAAGCTGAGGCATGAAATGAAATGTGTTCATCTCTCCCAGCCATACTGTAGGTGAAAGATATGGGTGAAGCAAGGTGTGTCACAGCCTGGGAGTAATATTTTTTAATTTGATCAACAAAAATACATTACCCTTTATTCTGCCTCAAAATATACTGAATATTAAGAACCTGTAATTAAGACTTGTTTTATATTTGTATTCAATGCTTACCATTTATTCATTTCTGTAAATTTGTGGTTTTTTGTCTCAGTAAGTTTTCCACTGTATGTACATTTTTATCAAACTTCTTTTAATTAATGAAATAAGTGAAACTGCTGTTATATATCTAATTTAAACTGTCAGAAGAGAAGAGTCTCATCATGCTTTTTGTTTCAAAATACATTACAACATTAATGCATTTATATATCTGTATGACTGATTGGGTTGTTGATTGAAAAACCTTTTAATACATCTAAACAAATGCAGCATTTAACAAGGCAGGTCACTTCCAAACAAATCCTCATTACAACGACCTGGCAGGACTCTTGCCAGACCAGCCTGGCAGGAGGCATGTACACCCACACGATCACACCAAGCAAAAAAACTAAAGGGACAAAACAGATGGATTAGCATTATATGGAGGAGGGGGTAAAACATTATATTACATTTGAATGAATCATGATGTATGTTAAGCATTGTGCTTGTATGGAAATGAATGCTAAAAAATTATGTCTATTCAGGATTTAGTTTAGGTCTGTAAAATGTAAAAGCAAAGTAGCACTTTGAAACATCGCTTAAAATCGTGCATTGATCTGTACATTGCTACTCCACCTGCTCCAGCTGGGGTGGAAGTGAACAACCACCTTTGTGGCTCACAGCTGCTCCACTATACATTAGCTGAATCACTAGTCAATGTAATTGCTGCAAGTAGCAGATTTCCCAGAAGAATAACACTTTATAATGGAATAGGACTGTGGAATGAGAATATGTATATGCTGATCTATGTAATTTACTGCAGGCTGCATATTTACTAATGTGTACTGTGCATATCTAGATTGATGAGTGGGTGAAAAATATGCTCTTTTGAGACATAAAGTACATAGAGATGGTGGAGAGGCAGAAAATTGGACATGAACAAACATTGAAAAAAGGAAAAAAAACAAGACGAAGAAAAGATTATTTGAAAGATTGTTTGAAGTTATTATTCAGGATTTGTGTGTACCAGAGAAGCTGAGAAACAGGAGACATCAGAGCAAAGATGTGGGAGGCCTGGCAGACCTGGTCAGCCATAGCTGGTTTGACTGCCATGGGAAACTTGTGTGTTGCAGGACTCCCACCTCACTACAGTAGCTTCATTAGAAATTCCTCTACAATGCCCTCTCCCTTTTATGTGTTTGTGTATTATATATATTTTTCTTTATCCGCATCACCAATACACACTTGCTTGGGTTTGAATGGTATGAATAATGGAAGCCGGTGAAGTGGAATGAATGTTTTAATGCACAGGCCAATAACAAAAACACGCTAGGTGCAAGACATTTTCTTCTACCTCAGTTCTCCTCTCCATTTTCTTTCCTCCTCCACTACTCTCCTTGCTCTCATCTTCTCATCGGACCCACCCAGGGATAAAATAGCAGAATGATGTATTGGTGATTGTCTTTGAAAGAAAAAAAAGCTATTAAAGTAGAAAGCTTTGGATGTAGGAATAAAAGGAGGAGAATGCAAGACAAAAGAGAGAACACTAAAGTCATGGACTTGAAAGGAGGATGAGTCCACATGTGTCTTAGAGCCCTTTCTTCTCCTCTTTATCCTTTATAGCTGCAGTCTCCTGTGAGCTGGTGCCCACTGAGACTGGCTGTAGTCCTGATGCCCTAGAGATTGCCTATGGCCATTATTACAGAAGACCCTGTGCACTCCACCACTCTACACACACACATGCACGCACACACACACACATACACACTTCTGCATGTAAACCTGCAAAAATGTACACAGCAGGGTTCAAAGTAACCTTTTTCCCACTAGCCCACTTGGCCAGAAGATCAGACTTTTGCTGGCTCCTCGTATATTTTCACTGGCCTGGAAACCTAAACTGAAAAATAACTAACTAACTTTTTTCCATAATTGTAGTTCTTAATTTGAATTATGTTCATGTTGATAAATTACACAAATGTATGCATGCAAAATATGAAATTGGGCATATGTTGGATCAGTAAATGAATGGTGTAAAAATTTAGCTTTGTGTATATCTTGTGTGAAGCCATGATATAGAACACATAGGGAACATAATTTATTAGGTTAAGCAAGTACTGATGACCTTGATAATAAACTCAGTTAAACAAATTAACATTACCAACATCAACATTAACATTAACAATTTAACAAATGCTGAGAGATCTGTAGAAATGTACTACCAGTGAACAGTGAGAGAAAGAAAATAATGTTTGTTTGTGTTTACTCCGGGTCAAATCTCAGGTTGATTACACTTACAGTACATAACAGTTAAACAAATGAAAACAGAGCAACCGCCGTAATACCTGTACTTAAGGAGAGCTTTGTGTGATAGATGTTGGCAGAGCTGGGCAGGAACCACAGAGATGAACACTACACCTCAATAATGTAATAAAAAACACTCCTGGTGATCAGCAGCAAGCATTTTGTTGGTTTTAATTAAACTCTGTATGTTGTTATTTATAAAAGGAATATTGTTGCTTCCATGAAAGTAGAAAGCCCCTCTTTCTTTTCGCAGCCTCTTTGGTTTGTTTTGCTGACATTTATTTCAAGTATTGGTGTTACGCCATATTTGGTGACCCGTCAAATTTAACAGTAAGTCTAGCAGACAATAGCACAGCTTTTCCCTCGTGTTTTTCAGGCAATCACACTGCATTTGATAGGTCACGTGTTTTGACAACAATTGTATTTCGTAAAACTAACTCAACTCTGATTGCCCTGCATAAACCTGCCCTGCATAAACCTGCCCTGCATAACGTTTAACTGGTCCAGGGCCACCGTGCCATGCGTTATGTCAAACCCTGCGCAATCTTCTAAACACACACAAACATACACACCCACGCATACATGCAACATTCATTAGAGCCAAAGCTTTCAATCCCTACTATCAGAAGTCTATTCTCTACTCGGCCTGCTGGAAAGCCACATAAACACAATGCCCTAAATAGAATGGGATATAAAGGTGATGGTTTGAAAATATGAGGTAACAGTCTGGCGATGACTGAAGCAGTAACAATCACAGGGAGCTTGCGCTGTTTGATGCCAAATGGTCCCTTGAGGGCGAGGCTCACCGGTCAGCTCCCTACAGAGACACAGTGAACACTTTGCCAATTTACCATCATTCTAGCCTTTGTAATGCAACACAGCACAAACATGCTTTTGTTCGCTGACCTTTGAATAATTCAGCTGGAGCAAAATGCTATGACACATTTTTGATCAAAGTGTCACTATCAAGGGGAGGAGGCATTTTCTATGTGTTCCTCTCTGCTGAAGATAAAAGCTTCCTTCTTCAACAGAATTTCTGACTAACAGTAAGGATAGAGTCACAAAATACAGTAGAAAATCCCACAGAAATATATGACAATCCATATGTTTGAATTAAAGAGAGCACCTGATGCTGTATGAGGAATTACTCCCACATAACTCCTTATCCTGTATGGATTTGACCTCTGCACAGGGTAAAAAAATGAAGCGTGTATTATCTGAAAGTTTTCCTTGGAAATCTCTTGTCCCTTCTCCCTGTGACGAATTGCTGGAGATTACAGGTTGGTGACCAGGCATACGCATCCACTTCAAAGCTTTGTCTGGTGGAAGCCATTTGTTACCCCCAAGGCATCTATCACAATATAACTTCACCTTCTAAACTATTCATTTGAAGAAGCAGTGGAAACAAAAAGCATCTGCTGAGTTATGGGCTGTATCCGGACTGTCCATCATCCAACAGCAGTACCTGTTTGACAGTGCGCCTGTGTGTGTGTGTGTGTGTGTGTGTGTGTGTGTGTGTGTGTGTGTGTGTGTGTGTGTGTGTGTGTGTGTATGTGTGTACATGTGTGCATGTGTATGCATCCGTGTGTGTCCATCATCCTATAGCAATCCCTGTTTGACTTTTCTTGTTGGGGAGATTCATGATTTCGATATCCCTCGGGTGTTTTGTGGAAATTGAAATGTGCTGCTAGAGCCCAGGGGGAATTTCTTTAAGGCTTTAAATGGCCAACTTTTATAGGCTATGTGAATGTGTGTGGGTGTATCAGCGTGCATGTGCCCATATTTGTTCTTTTGGCGGTCAAAGGGCAGTTTTTATGAGATGACCGTCGTCAAACCCACACTTGTCTTTTATCTTCTCCTCTGGTCTGATCCTCATTCCTCTTCGCCTCTCTCTTTCACACCATCCACTGCACTATGATGAATACAAATGTTGCATGCCATGTTACACATAGTAACATGATAAGAGTGCATTGAAGATTTCTGTGATAGAGCGCTGCCATAGTTACAATTCAGACGGTGTCTTGAAAGGATTAATGAGATGTATTTGGTTCTGTTTTGTCGGTTTTTAGACAAGAACATGCTCATCAAGAATGAATGATGTTCCTGATTGAAAAGTAAAATTATAAATATAAGCAGATAACTTTTTTAGGAAGGATTTTTATGAGAAAACAGTGATGACGTCACACTGTCATGACTCCACTATTTTATGGCATACGGCCGTATGCTGCATTTTGCCATTTGGGATGTCAAATCTTTTATGTTTAATATCTGAACTGTGCTTAATTCAGATAAAACCTGACAGTTCCAAGCACACCATTTGTTGAGCAGAATCCCAGTAAAATAAAATGATATATGGAATGCCAACATGCCAACCATGGGGATAACATTAACACTGTGCAGGATTCTGTGCAGTACACAATACATAGTGTCACTTGTTTCTGATGTGATCTGCTCTGCTGGGTGTGTGGGATGGTGTGATATATGGCAGTGTGGGTATGCCAATACATTTGAGAAAATGTAGTACATTGTGTGCACTAGCTGCATATGAATCTCCCAGAATATGTGCAGATGTAGGGGGCAGAGTACACATGCTGTGTTTTTTTTGTAGCTGCGCATTCTGTGACCTTTCTTATAGAACAACTGCAAAGTAATGTGACAGTGGAGCTGTTAACCAAAATGTCCTGACATTAAAACCACCAAACTAGTGTCACTGAGCCTTCTCCTTAATTTACTCAGAATTCTGCAAAGGGTTTTGTACAACCTGTGTAATAACTATATTACACTTAAAAAACTCAACTTTGGAACCAGAACTAACACTATCTTCACAGAGCCACAGTTGTGACTAAGCTGATATTACTTTTCTTATGCTTCTCATGTGTTTTATTAATTTTCACTAATCACTAATGGACATCTGTCAGCCCATGTCACAGAAAATACTCGTTTCCAACTGTCTGGCAGATGTCAATGTACAATGTGTGTCACAGTTGCAACATAGTTGTGGCCAAGAGTTTAATCACCATCCTAAATGAATCATTATGTTTGGTTAGCATATGCTAGACTGCAAATAACCATAGCAACAATGTGTCCAGCAAAGGATTATACTTTTCTTCTTTGTTTAGAAAACGAGGTTTCAACACAATGCACAACAAATGTTATATTTTTGTTATTTCCTTTGCTAAGTGGGCTGTGATAATGAAGGCAAGAGATGAATAAATGCAGCTTTTTCATAATATACTGGACACAGAAACAGAAATAGTGAAGTATCAGAAAATCATTATCGTTCAGAGGAACACAGTATAGAGAATTAATATGTCTATACTGTCTTTATTACTAATTTCCTGTGTTAAGAAAGAAACATAGGATAGTAGAGAACATTATACTGCAAAGGTAAGTTCAGAAATGTATTTTTTGTACTTTGTATAAACTTTTATACAAAGTACAATAAAAACAGAGAAAACAAGTGAACAATGTGTAACTTCCTTCATGCCTCACAGTATTGTGTAAAATGGCAAAGGATGTTGCACTGACTTCAATATGAATCTGTTATACACAGGGAGAGTTATTGATTGCCAGTGTGCACAAAGCAGACATGCTAATAAATAAATATTCTACAACTTTATTTAGTATCTGCCTTCATTCTCTTTCTACCCATTTATCTTTCCATTGATGCATTCTTTTTCTTTTTTTTATAACTTGTGTTACATATCTGTTCATTTGTCTGTGTTTTCATTCACATTCACCAGCTAAAGCCAGTGAAAAGGTAAAAGCCAACAGTTGGTTTTATTACAACAATATTATGCTGCTCCACTCCAGGGTTATTATAGTTAATGAAAAGACTAAAACTAAAACTAGCAATGAAAAAATAATTTAGTTAACTGAAATTAAAATAAAAACTACAATTAAAACAAAAACGAAAACTAAATAAAAACTACAATGAACAATGTAAACAAACAAATGAACAAACTAAACTGAATTGCAGATAAATTCAGCTTCATTTTCGTTGTCTTTTCGTTTTCTCCCTCAATTACTTCCTGTCCTGCAGCAGCCGCTATGCTTCGTGCTTAAAGAATGAAATTAAAAAGGACTCGATGATAAACCATATTTGGTGTCACATTCTTTCATCCTTTTCAGCTTCTACAAGTCAAGGCTTTCTCTGAATACCTGAAAAACTAAAACTAAGACTAAAACTAAATAAAAAACTAAATTGAAACTAATCAATTCCTCAAAATAAAAACTAAACTAAAACTACTAAATCACTAAACTAAAACTAAACTGAAATAAAAAAGCAAACTGAAAAACTAAATAAAAGTAAAAACTAAAGAAAACCTAAAAACTATAATAACCCTGCTCCACTCAACTTGTAATCATACTTCCCCCATGCCTATTTTGTGATGCAAGAATGTCATGAAGGACTGCTGAATTACCAAAGGCATGGACAGTGATATTACACTTTCAAATAAGCTGTCATTCTGCTGGGTCAGCCTCACTGGGTTTGATCTAAACCAGCATGAAAACAGGTCCCAAAGTGGTGGCAATCCATCAGGTGTAGTGCCCTTATGTGTTCACTGTGTGTTTAGCTGGAGGCCATTGGCAGTCAGCAGTAAACTCTGGATCCCTTGAGTCATGATCTTTGCATATTGCCTCTAAACAAAGTCAGCCCACATAGTCACCACAACACAACACAAGTGTTACAAAGAGGCGAAAATCATATTGCATAGTCAAAAATTCCCACACCTTCACTCAATAGTCTCATGATGTCATTGTATCAGTTATTGACCTCCATCAGAACAAAGCAATAGCTCAGTTCCCTATAATATTTAATATCTAACAGTGCTGGCATTTTGTTAACAGTATTTGAAAAAAACAACCTAAACCTATAGAAGAGTTGATTAATGTTCTTTTGAACAGAAAATAGAAAACTAAAAGAAGCCCTAGAGGCCAGATTGTCTGGTGGCATTCTCACATGGTGAAGTGATGGTGATTCACCAGATCTGCAGATCTATTTACAGCATGAAAGAAAAAAATAAAATCTGGATGGTGTATTCTCTGAAACCATAAACCCTGTCCTAGACCATCTTTATTAAGGATTTCAAATGTTATGAAGTGTGTGTATGTGTTCAGTTTATGAGCAGATGATTCTGCCATGGACAGGGTATGTATGCATAATTGTATTAAGGAGTGGAAATCAAATATGCTAGATTAAATGACAAAACAAACAGATGTGTGTCTCCCTGTAATGGGAGAAAACAAGGACGTGGTAGACAGATTTAATAAAGCAGGCAGTATGGTGGCAATAAGCTGAGTTAAGTAAGCTTGATTCCATCTATTAACACTGTTTACCATCTCCTTTATTACCCTGAGATGAATTGCGGCCCTTAGCAAAAGCTGTGCTAAATCAAATAAGATTTAAATACATTTGCTTGTATTCATTCAGAGCTATTTTTATGCTGATGACTTTCTTGAAATCAAAATAGTCAACAGTGTATGACTTGCTCAAAATGTGTGTCAAAATGTATATTTTCCACAGTGTTTTTTAAGAGATTGATGGCTCCATGTACAGCCAAGTCATGAGGTGACAAAGAGTGTGTTAAGGTTTTACAGCAATCTGCTCACCGGTGGAATATTGGTTGGATTCCAAGGGCCTGGAGTACATCAAACATACGGCAAAACAGCTGCTGCTGTACGAAAGATAAGCTAAACTCTCCATCATGCCATGTGACAGCTCAGAGAGCCACACTGCACACATCGATCTCCATAGGCTTTTCACTGCATGTCAGGCTCTGAATATATCTAGCACTGTGAAAAAGGTAGCCTGAGGGGGGAAGGCAAATCAGAAGGAGAGAGAAAGACGCAGGTAAGGAAATAGTTAATAAGGCAAGTGAGTGAATACGAAAAAGCAGGTGAGACAAGTTGACGGGAGATGGAAAAGAGGAAAACAGGAAGGATCTGGCAATTGAACACGTCCTCCCAGGAGACCTGTACCCTAAGGGAATACTATGATCACTGCTATGTGTGTGTGTGTCACAGTAGGTGGCGGCTGTATGAACTACCACACAGTTTATTTATGACGGCTCCCCGCTGTTGGTTACAGAGAAAGAGAGCAACCTGCTTACAACTCAGAGCTGTTCGGTTCCAACACCACAAGAGTCATTCACTTTCCATGCTCTTAGAGTACACAGAGTGTGTGTTTACTTAGACCAAGAGCTTCAAGTCTGGTTTAGGTATACTTGGAAAAAGAGCATGCATGTTCATATAACAATTATCCCTCCATATAACATGCTGTAGAAAAAAACAAAACAAAAGCAAAACACTGTATATAAAAACTGTGTTCAGGATAGTGTACTCAATGCAGATTTGGACAAATGTCAACCTGTAAGACAGATCAAACCTTATGCAGGTAACAGATTTTAAAGTCATGATAATAAGAGGGGTATCTACTAAGGATTTGTGTCCCATTGTAAGTACTCCACTGCCAAATTGTGTTTCTTCTTATTTACTAAAAGACCATACTGAATTTTTGTGCTGGTAAAATGGCTGAAAAGTGACACCATTAAAAATTGCACGTTTGCTCTCATGCATGTTGTAAGAGCCATTCTAACAAAATATATTGTATAATGTAATATATAATAATATAATTTATACAAAGGAGACTGCATTTAAAATTTAATGTCTGGGAAATACAGGTGTAAACTCTGTGGCACTGTTTTATCACAGAAAGACAGAGACTAGCAGAGGCTCTCAGTTCAGCACCTGAACACAAGACCAAGAGTAACATTGCAACAGTCTGTTATTTTTCTCACAACTTTACCTTTGTGATTCCCACAGGTCCGTTTTCACTGACTTGTAATTTTCACACCTGCTGCAGTCCGGTGTGATGTGATTGAAGCAGCCAATTATACTTTTTATGCAAGCCATGATTTTTTCTGTTTACAGAAATAATGAGAAGTTTAAAAGTTAAACCCAAAAAAAGTCTCACTTTGACCTTTAAAACCCATTAAATCACTGTTTTTTTTTGAGCTGACAAAATCATAATATATTACTAAAATGTCCTTATGTATAGCCTTTCTCTAGTGTTATGAATATGCACTTGCAGCTTGCATCTTATATTCAACCGATATTAAATAGTATTTACATTTGAAGTCTTTGTAAATAACCCACTACATTAAAGAAAATATTTAAAATATAATTTACACAATCAAGATACAATTAATTTACCATAAAGCTGCATGAAGAGATTTTTGACCACTCAAGGCAGAAAGCTTCCAATGTACAGCAAATATGCTTTGATCAGATTATCCATTTTTTACCATGTTAGCAAACAACTTCCACAGCCAACAGAAAAATAACAACATTGACCACCTAATCTACAATTAGTCCATTATTCATTGCAGTTGTAGACCGGTTATAAACCCTCCATGGACAGGACACATGATAGGAATTGTGGGAGACAGTGTCGGTTTGAAATGCAGTATAAACTAATTTGATCCCATCCAGATCCCAAGTTTTTCTATTCTTTATTGTATCTTTTCCAGTCAGGAGTATTAAGGGCATGTGAGAGGTGGTCATTGTGTAATCTTTTGGGAATACTCTGCTCATAGTATGGTAAAATGGGGGAATGAGAGAATGAAATGAAAAGTGTTTTATTCAATTTCAGCTTGCCAGGACTTACCGAACTGTTGTGTTGGTTGCTTGGTAACTGATACCCGGAGATATAAGTGCAGAGAGTGTAGTGAATAAGACTCCCATCTTTTTTTTCTTTCTTTGCCACTTGTTCTCTCCTTCTCTTATTCTCCTCCCTGTATATACACACATATATATATATATATATATACACACATACATATATCAATGCACACTTACTATATACATCCATTGGTACAAGTAAATACAATATAATGTATTTTAAATAAGATATGTCATTTCTGTCTTCTGTCTTTTTACTCCTGTGGGTATTGACTGGGAGAGATCACAGAGCCACAGTTGTGACAGGGACCTCATACCTTGACAGCAGGGATAAAAGGCAGGGTCAGACTTCGCTGGGTGAATATTTCACAGTCATCAGTCTCGTGACATTCGCTGCCCTGTTTCTCTGTTGGCCCCTCTCCCTCTTGACCAGTGACACAGCAGCAAAGTGTGAGGTAGCCTTTGTGTGTGCATTTGTTCATATGTAAGGGAAAAAGAGGTATGGTTTGTACTCTAATTAATCTGTGACTTATATGATTAATTTGGCTTTCCTCTCATTTGCCCCCTGTGGTGTGTCACTAAATGTGCTGTGATGCTGACAACCCAAAACGTGCAAATTAAGTTGGAAAATTTATGACAAATCACTAGAAATTATAAGTTTATTTCTTTCACTTCCTTGCTACCTTGCACCTTAGCAAGGTATGATGGTAATAACAAAACATAATCATATCCGTCATCTACTAAATGATTTGATCAGCACTTCAACATTAACATAACAATATCCATGCAGGAGTTGAAAGAGTCGCTGACTGTTGAGCAGCCAGTTTGTATCTCTAGGCTGTTTTCAGGATTACTTTTTGCTCCCTCTCTGACAATCTTTACAATATGTTGATCAGCAATTACACATTTTTTGTTTATATATGTTGTGTAAAAGGAGGGTGATTATAAATGTGTAATCGAAAAGAAAGACACAATGTTTTTTATAACCTGCAGACTCTGCACCTGCGGTTAGATTTTCTGTTCTTCCTCTTTCATTCTTTTTCCAGGCGTTGTCTCTTAGAGGTTTTCAGGCTCACTGGAGGCATTCCAATAGATCCATCAATTTGGCAAAGCAGTGTGTGTGAAGCATAAGAGTCATTCCCTCAGGATACACACACATATACACAGACACACACGCACACTAATAGACAATCTATGTTGTTTATTTCACTCCCCTCTATGTTTTTACCCGCAGGATGTCTCAGAGGTGATGCTTATGTTGTCGGTTAGGTCCTCTGTGTTGTGGCTCCCTTTGTTTTTTTTTTGTACATGGCTATAAGGGCCTATATAGATTTCTCCAAGCTGCTCATTGAACCCTCTCTTATCATGGCATATTTTCTGCTAGACGACAATCCTGTCTGCACTGCTCCTAACTGATTACAGTGCTGTCAGTCAAAACCTAATATGATCCTGCGTCAGTGTTTGCATGCATGACAAATCATCATTTCCTCTGTGTCTACACAAAACAAAAGCCATGAAGGCATCACACTAAAAATATGCTTCTTCACTGTAAAATGTCCACAAAGTCTGTAATTTCCACAAGACATCAAATGAAGCAAAACCCTCACTAATCAGCGACATGATATCTACAGTATGCCCATATCCTTATGGGTCTTGTGAGCTCGTTAGAAAGCAGCAAGCCTTCTCACATGATCCAGATGATTTGACGCGACTAATTAAAAGGTGCAACACTGTAAGGTCTCAATTTGCGGATGAGCTAAATCAGGACACTCTCTTTCAGGGTTGAACAATCTGGTGGGTTTCAGCCCTCGTGATTGACATCCAAGATAAAGACAATGTTGTTTCTGCACATGAGCAACAGATAGAGGTGCGCCGTTCTTCCCACAGTTATCTAATCACTTTCTCTCTCTTCTTTCTTTGTCTTTTTTCCTCTGTTTTCTGGCGTCTGCCTCTCTTGCTGTCCATCCAACCCCTCCTTTCTACTTGGGGACTCTACAGTGATGGCTTCAAAAGGCAAAGTTCGAGGTGAGTGGTGGCTGCATCTCCCTGCACTACCTCTAACCTAGCCTCAGTAGCATCAGTATAGTAAAAGTGAAACTGAATACTTTTCAACTTAAAATATAATTGGTTGATGTTTTATGGTCTTTCCTACATATTGTAGTCTTGTGCTTTTTAAAGGGAGTTTTTAAAAAGCAAGGGAGGTTTGTTTTTGTTTTTTTAAGATTTTTTTCACATAGAAATGTTGGTATTTTATTGAAGCATTCAAATAGGCTGTTTTGTATTAATGGTCATATTTGTTTGCTTTAGCAAAGACACTAAACTACACTCAAAATTACCAAAAGAAAACTATGACAAATGGTTTGCATTGGATCACAATTTGTTTTCTTGTTTTAAAGTAGCACTTCTACAATATCATACGCATATTAGTGTCAATATTTATAGATTTTTTTTCTGTTGTTTTTGCTACTGAATTATTCAACCTCATAAACACTGAAGGGGATAGTCCAAGGTCATGAGATTAATAAGGGAGTATTTAATTGTGAGGAAAGGTGGCAGTAAATCACAGTGATACAAATCTTCTCCATCATTCTCTGCATCTGTTAGATGGAAGTGAGAAAAGATTGTAGATCAGAGTGAGTCAGAGAGCAGAGAGAGTCAGAGTCAGAGTGTTTATTTGAGAGGAGATAACCTGATTTCATTCAACTGTGTGCTTCAGTAAATATTGCTTCTCAAAACTAAGAATTTAGTCAACCACAACTATAACTGTGATCTCCTTCTGTTAAATAACCGTCTCTGGCTAACGATCATACCATCAGAGGTCTTGAATACAGTCATTTGAAGAGCAGAGATGTGGAAGGGCAGCTATCAATTCATGTCAAGTAGTCTAGGCAGTACATATAAAAGTGGAAAGTCATTCCAATTATGTGTTATAAAATGTAACAAAAAACAGATCTGAGTCAAGCTTGAAAATAAAGGTGAATCAAGAAAAGCCATAAAAAACGTACCCAACATTGATTTTCAAAAAAGCGAGACTTGTTCCAAAGGGAACCCAAGCACTATCAGATCCAATCCAAATAGCCAGGATCATTTGAACAGTCAATAGAGAGAAAACATCAACAGTAAAGTTGTAAAATGCATGTAAAGTCATAGAAAGACTAAAAACAATAAAACATTCTGTAGTTAACTGAACAATAGGTGGTTAGAAGACAATCACTTTCTGCAGTGACCAGGATTTTCCACATGATCTGATGCTTATGTGCTGATTAAATAGGATCCACTTGGGTATTACATTACAGGGCAGTTCTTCAGGACTGAGTGGACCTGAGATCTCTTGCTGTTACCTGCTGACTACTTCCATATTGTTCAGTTAAACACAAACATTGAAAACAGTTCATGTGAACACCTTGATCACATGCAACTTGGCATTCTGGGGGGAAAAAATCTAATCTAGTCAATTAAATGACTTTCTGTTTTAAGAAAATATATACTGCTCATGCAGTGGAGTCAAAAATGTTCCCCTGGAAATACTCTCTATATTGTTTGTGATTGATGAGCACACTCCACCATTTTCTCATGTGATGCATCCTTCTCAGGGAACTCCTATTTGAATAAGTGACATTTACGAGGGAGATTCTGAATCATAATGGCCAGTCTGCCTTCTGTTTATTAACAGCAAACAGTCCGTTGTGATAAAACTGCCTCTTTTGTACAATCACACAAGAGTACACCAATCATACTGCAATTCCAAGTGGGTTCATCCTTTTCAAAAGTTTGCCTATTGTAAGGTAATAGATCTGGTTTATCACTCATGTCAAAACCCTTCCCTTGCTTTACAATACTGTTTCCCTTCCCCTTCTGCTCTTCCTCATCATCATTCTCAGCAGCAGCACTGCTAGTAACAGCACCGACACCACATGTTTTCCCTCTACACTCCACAACGCAGAATGTTCTTGTTTTCCTGCTGCGTCTGAATGCGTAATTAATTTAAATCGTGTCTCTCTGGGCCAACATCCAGCCCTGTGTGTTTGAATGCAACTGTAAGATCTCCATCTCATTCACTGTTGAACCCGTCCTCTCTTCAAAGGCCACCCTAACCTGGCTATCATCTGTTTCTATCTCACTGTTAGGTATAGGAAATCCATTGCACTCTTAATAGGGGAACAGAGGATGTGTAGATCAGAGTCAAGCACATGTCTCCCTCCTGCCTCTCTCGCCCTTATAATGAGGCTATTGGTAGGAAAACATAACAAGCCAGATAAGCTTCATGCTGATCAGTGGGCAGATAAAGGCTCAGTTCACCTCAAAGCACCAGTTCGTCGGCATGAGTGTGTGTGTGTTTGTGTATGTGTGAGAGTCCTTCAGTTACATACATATCTCTGTGTGTCTGATTGAGGCTGCCTTTTGTATGTATTCATTTGCAATTGCACATATTGTACAGCCAATTACTGTATACACCACCAAAGACGGATATTCCTGTTGGTAGGAGATTAAATCAGAGTTATAGTATTTTTAGAAAATGTGACAACATAATGGCGTCACAGTCAGGAATGCAAAATTACCAGAAAGAAGAAACATCCATTGATCCAAGTCAATGTTATCATGTATTACCAGTTTAAGATTGCACTTAGAAGAAAACATTTGAAACCAATGGTAATCTAGGGATTAGCCTGTAATATTTAGTAAAAGAGTAAAAACAAGTAAAGTAAAAGGAATGTAAAGGGATGGTGTGCCATTTAAAAAACACAGTCCAAACTTGTATCACTTTTAGCAGTCATACAAGTTACGAGTTTGCTCACATCACATATTCAAATGTAATTAGACCAGCCTGAGCTTAGCTTTGAGACGAGATCTTAAGTGTCAACCCTGCAACTGCAGGCCCTTCCTATAAGTTGCAGTTTTAAAAAAAATAAAGCGTTGCAGCAAAGTAAGTCTGTCATATGAGCTGAAATGATAAGAGCTGTTTTTAAAACTAGCACTTTCTGCTCACTGAGTCTCGCAGATATCCCCTGAGGCGAGAAGCATTTCCCAAGATCCCTCTTAAATGAACAGTATCTGTCAACACATCACCACACATTAGAAAATCACACTGAGTCATGTTGATTTGGGGAATTTGGGAGTTTTTGGTGGCAGCAGCGATTAGTCTGATTTCCCTCATGAATGCCACCCTTGCCTGCGATCATTCTGCTCTCACCGCATAAGAAATGAATTACTTCATGTGATAAAAAAGAGTCAAGCTCATTTCTCCTCCACGTTATTTTGAGAAAATCTGAGAATTTCAATAGCCAGTCAGTTGGATTTTCCCAACCTTATGCATTTATGACATTTTATTTGCAAAACCCACTAAGCCAGCAAGAGAGGGTGAGTACTAATACTGATTCTCACTTATATTTGAAGAGGGAATGGAGTGACATATTTGAGGCTAGACACACTGTACATAGACAAATCCTTGCCTTCTCTGTCCTTGTAGTACTGAAAATAGACCAGATGAGACTGGGATTTTGCTATTTCTAAAAAGGCTGAACTGAGTATTGGTCACTTTCAGCCAGCACTTTGCATCACTAACACACACATATAGCATACACACATATACTGTAGACACGTACAACAAGCAAAACACAAATACACAGGGAACTGCGCTTATACTGTATGTGCATAAATAAGGGTTACATCATTTAAATGCTGGGTCCCACATGTCTGCTTAACATCTGCAACTGTGTGACTACAGGGAAACGTGCAAGATATTGTTCTAATGTTTTGGTACTTGCCTCCATTGTTTACTCCACTCCCTCTTACTTACATTTATCTGTCAAAATATGTGCTTCAGTACCTCACCTCGCCTTGGCTCTCAACTTCTTCTGCTAGTTTTTGCCAGCTGGAAGAAAACAGAGTATGAAGTATTTATGAAGGCCAGGTTTACCTCTGCCATAAAACCATGAGATTTCTGCCCTTGGCTCCAAAAGCATAGTGAGATCCCGGCCACTCTGGACACAGAAGCTTGAACTTAAGGAGAGAACAGGCAGAGGTTTATATCTCTGCCCTTTAAATTAATGTGGCTGAATCAAGGGCAGCAATACTGGGCAAATGACATTGGTGTCTGGAAGTGGCTGGTCATGGAATTGAAATTAGAGTGTTTGTATTTATAAATGATGGTATTGGCTCCTAAAAAGCAACATTACTCTGAAATTTAGCTGTGGCTCTCTTCACCAACTAAAAAGACAAACTGCTGTGTGCTCTGGCATGTTTGTTGCTTGTCTAGTGGTTTGTACACATGTAAGAGGGTGCTAACATAGGAGGCTCTTTGTGGATGTTTTGTTATTGTCTTAACAATGTCTGTCAAACCCTTTCACAGCCCAGATGCTACTGGAGATGGTAACACCCCCCCCCCCCCCCCCCCCCCCCCCATCTCAAAAAAGAGACCCAGACAGAGTTCACTGTCCCCCTGACAGCTCGTAGCACTTACCATGCTGTCCTCTCACTATTGCCGCATGTCAGGCTTACACAACAGCTAATAGCACCTCAGAGAAGTAGGTGATATTTTGTTGATCTGTCTTCAGGGGTTGAGTTGGATGTCAAATTTGTGATGGTAGCGCGAACAGCTGCCCAGTCTAATTACTGTATGTAAATGATAACATTGCAGCCAAACTCAGCCTTTCTGGTGGAAGATAATTAATTCCCAGCCTGTCCTAACAAGAAAAACGACAGTATAGGTCTAAAATTCAAATCGACCTGTTTATGCCATCTAGGATGTGATGCAGTTCGGATGATGTTTGTATAAAGTGACTTGATGAGATGATTTTGCCATATTAGGAGGAGGTGGGTTGGGTGGATGATTAGATATATTTACTGTTGCCATAATGACAAAGATTGTGTAACTTTATAGAAATATAAACCACATTTAAAGTGATTATTTTAGCCCAAACCATGAGTTTTCCCTTATCCTATCCAAGTGGTTGTTGTGCCTAAATCTAACCAGACCTTAACCTCAGTGTTGTCATGCCATAATTTATATAATTTTTTTTTTGTCGTTTTGTAACACTCATTACAGTTTTGTAAAGTGGCATATTACAGTCCGATGTGTCGTCCTGGAGTGCATTACGAGGGTCACTAGATGGTGTCAACATAACTATAGGTTGTTTTTTTGCTAGCTGTATTATAGATCCATACTACTGTTTAATTATGAGAATGTGTGTTGGTAATTTCATATCTCCAGATAAAAAATGACCTGAGGTGGTTGTACACCAGCACTGAATAGAAAGGTGGCTCCACCCTCTGCAGGGGGTGCATTCCTTTGCTTAAAGCTGGAATCTTATCACTGTCAAAAAAAGCAAGTTTAGAGTTGAAGCATGCACACACACACACAAACACTCACAGAATTTATTTGAATTTTTAATGGGGAAATGCATGTATCCTTAAATGTATGGAGGATGAATTGAGTGTGTTTTTTTACATAGTGCAGTGTGACTGTGATGAAGGCATGTGTCCCCTTTCCAAACAAAGCTGCTCTAAATCCATTTTATTATGTTTTTATTCCTTCATCGCAAAATATTCTGACTTGCAGAAGACTTACATATGACAGCTGGCTTGCACAAACATGGGGGTCTGGCTGTTTGTGTTGTGTGTGTTTGTTAAGCCAGACTTCACTTTCTCCTCTGATTTCAAGAGGTTTAAAAGATAAATGACATACAATGCTGTAACCCTTCCAATGCTTTCTTGTTTAAAAAGACAGATGTAGGAAAGTGCAATTTAATTCTGATGCGAATACTGGAGGCTCATTTTTCATGCCAGGTGTAATAGTGTTATGAAATGTTGATAAATCACATATTAGATGCAATGTGGATTTGGGATGCATCTTGATAGAAGGCGTGAAAAAGGTCATATTGAAAGAGAAAGAAACTTGACTGTATGTATAATGGGTTACTGAGAAAAAAGGAAGGGAGGTTTTTGTGAAAATTGTCACAGAGGGAGGAAGAGTCCCAGAGTGAGGGCATGGAGTGGTGATGCACTACTCTAGCTTCTGTTCCAGGAAGTTACTAACATTTCCTGTTCCACATTATCAGCTAGAATTGGTTCTTGTACAGAGAACAACTTTCCTGTCTGGAAGTTAAATTCCGTGTTACATTTTAATGATGCTCTAAACCAGTTTATTGTTACTGCTGAAAGACACTTTGACAAGATACATGACTAGTTGATAAATTCATCCCCTTGAGATGATCAAAACTCTTGACCTTGTACTGTCTCTCCAATCACAAGGCCACCCTGCTTCTTGACACTCTCAGAATCACTCATTCTGAGAAGCTTGTGTATCCAGCTGTGTAACCTTACAGATGCTAACTGTCACGGTAACACTGTCATATCCTATGTGATCCTATGTGATCCTCTGCATCTTCTGAGTAGGATTCATTTTGAACAGTAAGCCATTTGGGCTCATGCTTTACCTTGTCAGAGTATCTTAGACAGTGCTCTGCAGTGCATTGATGTCTGCTGTATGTGGTTTAAAAAACTTACACACAAAAATTATAATGATAAAAAAAGTAGCAGTTATAATGCTCTATAAGGGAAGGCAGTTCTAGATTAGGTATGAATGATGACTGTCACTAAGCTTGAATAATTAAAGGTTACTTTGGGTTCATTACAAGTTTGTTCTTAAACAAACACCAAGATTAACAGAATGTATTTGCTTAAGAGAAAACATAAATGAACAATAAGATTATGACCCAAACTGACCTTTGTAAACTTCTGGCACTGTTGGCATGCAAGCTTTCTAATTTAATTTTGACCCATTGCACTCACCGTAGTTGAGTGTACACACACAGTTTTTTTTCCTTTGCAATGATAAATTGTAACTGATATCACTGGTATGCTTTTGGTTTTTGGCTTGTTTATAACCTGTCTCATCATCTGAGTGCTTCTGTTTCTTGCTTTGTGGTAGCAACATCACTGTGTTCCCAGATCTCAGAAATCTTCAAAACTAAGACCCGTCATGTACAAAAAAATGTAATTTAAATTTACAGTGATGTGTTCCAAAAGTGCATTCATCCGGTATGTTCAACTTGCTTAAAAGGTAACTCGGCTAATTAGAACGGTGGACTGCCTCTATCCATTTTGTAATCCTGTATTCCCTGCCATACATCATAGCTCTACAGCTCAGTTGAGTCCTGGTATAAAGGTCAGTAGCTCCAGGCTGTCCGTCTGTCTGACTGCATCTCTCTCCTTTTCTCTCCTTCTTGAATGCCTAAATAAGAAAGGTTAGTAGACTCAGCTGCTCTTGCTTGAAAGGTCATGTCGGAGAGCAGACAGGAAGCATTCGGGATACTCTTATCAGTATTATTTGTCCGGCAGTTTGCTTCGTCAACAGGTACTGTGTGTCTGAATGTATCCTGTGAATATCTCTACTGGGTGCTCAGGCGTATACTTTTGGGAGCAATAGTTGTTTTTTTGAGGAAAATATTGGTCCGAAGTCCAAATGATGATGCTGGGAAGCTCTGTGGCCAGCCTTGATTATTAGCCAGTGCAAATGCCTACTTTTAGGTGGAGGGAAGGAATGTGGGGTATTGACTGGGTCCCATTAAAATGTAAGATTCAGCTCATCTAAGGAGACCACTGTGTGGAGGTTGAAGCATGGGAATGTGCTCTGTTTTAGTGTCTCTACAGGAAATAATATGTTACTGTTTGTTTTGAGACAGCTGTAATAATTCCAAAAGAATCAGATCTTGCTCTATATGGCATGTATGTTTATATATTATCCCATTCAAGCTAAATAATGCAAAACTAATTTCATTACGTCATTATTTCCTAATGTCATGTAGATGAGAAAGTCGTTGTTGACCTGGTTTAGCCCTGGCATGTCAGTCAAAGTGGAGGGCAATTAAACTGACCCCGCTCTCTGTGAGAGATAGAGCACACTTTAGCACAAGAAAGGAGGTGGGATCAAGATATACTTGAAAGTCTAGGGTTTCACCAGGAGACACAGAGTATATGAAAATGAGAGACAAAGAAAAATACAAAGAAAGGAAATGCCACCCTTCAGGGATCGACTAGAGAAGGAGCCTCGACACAGAGAGAGGAATATATAGAGAGAGAGGGAACTGAGTGGAATTGATGTGAACTGGAAAAAATAGAGAAAGAAACTGAAAGTAGGAAAAAGCATAGAGTTGAAGTGAAGGAAGGACCTAAATTTAGACATGGAAATCAGGGGAGAGCAGCTGCCTCCTTCCCTCAGGAGATACATTTAAATCAGGTCTGGGTGGCCAGAGGGGAGAATAGAGGAACCTACTCCACTGGCCAATTAGGCGCACAGAGCACTGCACTGTGCTAATATAACCATCATTGTGGCCCCTTTGGCTCTTTCAGTCCCACTGGACGCGTAGCACGAGACACTGACGCAGGGCTTAGTAAGAGGGATCCCCCGACTATTGTAACTTTATGTAGAGACTAGTACCATGAGAGAGGAGGAGAGCAACAATAAGAGAAGCACACAGGAACATATCTACAATATAGTATTTCTATATACACATATTTTTATATCTTGTAGCACGGTTGCAATGGTACTGTATTATATTTTTGTTTCATAGTCTGCAATTTCGGAAGTGCCTATTTTCTCCAGAGGAGTATGAAGTTTTGTAGTAACTATTAAATCACTCAAACATTACCTTTTCTTGTTTGTCAAAATCAAATCATTTAGAGAACAACCTAGCAAACTGCATTTTCAGTGATGACAATTTCAAGCAAGCATATTCCCCCAAGTGTCTCCATTGTCAATGAGCTTTTGCAGTGTCACATCCACAGCAATAATGAACAGAAATTATACACTACGTCATATTGTGTAGATCCTTATTACAAAATCACCAGTGTTTCTCTTCAGCTTGCTGGTTAACTATTGACTTCCTTTTGTTGCCAGTACAAAGGGAATAAAATGCATCACACTGGGCTGTATGTCACCCAACTGCATGAGTAATAAAAATGAGAAAAAGTAAGTGATTTAAAGAGAGGAAGTAATAAAGAGAGCAAGGGCAGGAGCAGGAGAATGGTAAATTGTTGGCAGATCATGCCTCATGCAAAACTTTCATGAATAAAACATATTTCTAGCCTCCCATAGCTCAGATCCATTTTTCCTCCGTTTCCCTCTTCTCCCCTCTCTATCTCCCGCACGCATGATTAACCTCGGGAGGCCTTAATCAACACTGGAAATGACCCGTGCTCCTTGACTTACCTCTCCCTACCTCTCCTTTCCTCCTTCACCTCATCCTCTCTCCGCTCGACACATCGTTCACAACAAGTCTGTCAGTGATGATGCTTCATCCACTAACCCTGTAGACAAGCACTATTTAGGGGTTGTTTATCTTACCTGTGCAAATCATTAACTGATGTAAGGAAAACACAAACCTGCCTGCTGATATTCACACAGGGAAAGTGATCTAATACATTCTTAGTGTTTTGGATGGAAGGGTATCAAATTAAATCACATGGAAATTGACGTTGTGTCATTTAAAAATGTCACAATAGTTCTCATTTCTGTCCTAATGTATGTGTATATAATAAATAATTAAATAAATATATATATATATATCTATATATATATAGATATATATATATAATTTTTTATTATCTTTTCCTGAGGGGATGGTGGTTTATGACAAGAGAGTTAGCTGGGGATGAATAATCTTTTTTACCTAAGGCTTTATTCACACATTCACACAGTTTTTAAACCTGTCCTCTGGGGATAGGGACAAGGATAGATTTATGCTTAATATTATTTACTTACTTACTTACTTGCTCCCTCAGTCTTCCTAACAAATACACATGCACGCAAGAAAGCATGCACACACACTCTCAACTGCGTATCTGCTCACGCAAAAATGCATACAGAGACATACAAAATAGTGTGAGCTGTCCATGGTTCTGAAAACTAACAGAAAACCAGTTGCAGAACTGACCTGTCGATGGTGCTGAAAATGAACTTAACTCAGCTCAGAGGTCACACCAAATTACATAACTCTGTTTGCCTTTCTGTATTTTCTTACTGGTTGCAGGAATTACACACATCAACATCCACACATGCAAACAGGTCGATGAAGAACAGTTTTTAAATGGTGTTCCCTGCGTAGCAAAGGTTTCAGGGTTGGTACCACAGGCTAAATGCCCCCTGTGTGTTCTATGTTAGGGTCTAATTTAGCACACAGTAGTGACTGGCCATCCTGCCTGAACATTTGCTATGTAATTAGGATGTTAAGCATTTTTAAAGAGGCAAACCAGATTGCCTCTGTTTGTCCTACAGTGCTATGTGTATTCTTAGTCTCTTTCTATCTTGTATTCATGTGTGTCTTTCTGAACCATAGTTTTATTTTTATGTGATCACTGTAAGGATGAATTTAAGTGTTTTAAATGAATTCAAGCAAATAAAAATTAACCACCTGTCTCACTACGTCTATCTCTATGTCTTTAATTTTTTCCTCTGGCCCCCTCCTGACGCTTCATCTCCTTTAAATTGTTTCTCTTTCATGTCATGTTGCAGGCATAAGTGGTCAGCACCCTCTGGTTCAGAATGTCACGGTGACAGAGGGCGGGACAGCAAACCTGACCTGCCGTGTGGAGTCTAATGACAACACCTCCCTCCAGTGGTCAAACCCGGCACAGCAGACCCTCTTTTTCGGGGACAAGAAAGGTTAGTTGGTGGAATGACTGACATCAGCAGGTGCACAACAGATGCAGTGTTACAAGTAGTACCTGTGTTAAGTTTGTGGCAGTTGAGAAATGCACAAAAACACACCAAAACTTTTTAGGGTGGAGAGCAACTTGGAAAAAAACATTCCAAATTCCTGTGTGTTTGTCACTTGAATAAGGTGCTGTCATTATTTTATCATAGCATCTGTCCCACATTTCATGTTGCTGTGTTTACCTGCCGTGTTCTGTTCTCACAGCAGAGTACACACACACACACACACACACACACACACACACACACACACACACACACTGCTGCAAAAGAGAACACTTGAGAGTAGATATGGCCAGCTCTCTTTCTGACTTGTTTTGCTTGGAAAAACACATTAACCTGTGCTGAGCAACTCCTGCCATGAACAATCTGTGGTCTTTAATGTCTGTGTTTGTTTGCATGTGTGCTGTCCATTTCACATCCACATTAGAATGTTTCACTTTGTATACCTGGATAGCTGGAAAGTAGAAATAGATAAACACAGGTGTAATTTGGTTGGATATTGAGGTCAGGAGGGATACAAGGAACAGGCTACCATAGATAGTTACAGTAGTTTTGGTGATTGCTGTCACTGATTTGTATTTCCTGCCATCTCAAATGTTGGAGAAGGTTGACTACATGCTGTGAAAAAGAAATGGTTGATCCAGTGTGTTTTTTCTATGCCTTTTTATCTGAATCTAAAAGGTGCAGACTCAAACATTTTAAACTGGTGTTCAAATTATATTAGAACATCAGAAACAACCCACACTCTCAAGGTCAAACACTCACCCTGCTGTGCAGTTGAGGTGTCCTTCTCTGCCACCCTGTAGCTCATACTGCCTCTAGCACATATGAATGCATTTTCAGCCAAAAGAACAAACCCGATCACCTAACCCTTCATGACCAAAGACACCCTTCCACATTTTGTGTTACAGCATGACCAGCCAATGGTAATGTACTGAGCCTTGTGATGGGCAACTGCCAAAAATGAGGATAACATAATACTGACATTGAAATCTTTTCAGTGCAACCACAATGACATTTTGTAATGTGAAACATACAATGAAGCTTAGACTTCCTTTTATAAAGAGTAGCCACAATACTGGACTGTGGCAGGCTAAGAATAGTGTCTCACTTGTCCTGATGATGTATAATGAATATCTCATTCAGTGCTCCTTATGGACTTTACGTATGTTCTAGAAAGGGAAACAAGTCCAGTTATTTGAATGTGTTTACTCAAACTAATAGTTGAAATGTTAAGATTTTGGTAAGTTTTGCAATATTTAATAGTTGAATGTAAATTAAGCTAAAATTAATGTAATTAATATTAATGTCTTCAATATTGTTTTTATCAAACTGAAGATATAGAATATTTAATGACAGTATTTAATGTATATGATAGGAAAACAAGAAAGGTCTTTCATATCTGACTTTTACAACCTTATTGACCTTACACCCCACATTCTGAGAGAAGCTAGCCTTCAGAATACTTTGATCGGCAAAAAAGATTCATATTAACTGGACACATTCACAGTTCAAGAAAGAAATTCCTCCCTTTAAATGTGTTATCTTTCCACACATTCACATTCACTACGACGGCATGTTAGGGCCATTATGTAAAAAAAAATCCTGACCTGGAGGAGAGGAGTAATATTTCGAGATTTGAAGTTTTTTTTTTTACATATACGCCATTGTATGTTCACACAAACGCATTCTGAGGGGAAAGAAAACACAAGAAGTTGGTGCAGCATAATGCCACCAATGTTTTAATGGCTAATAAGTACAAAAGGTTTACTCCTGACCTTTCGCACCCTCTGCATTATAGTCCCCATAAAGAGGATTCATGGTTGTTATTTTGTTGGTTCATGCCTGCTGAAATGATTGGGCCTTGTGCGTCTCTCAGCTGTATTAGTGGAGTGTAATAGAGTATGAATCACACTCTCTTGTAAGTGTCTGGATTAAGCACATATGGGATTTACACAGTCTACTTCCATTATCCCTCTGCCCGCTGGCTGCTGTGTCCATTTGTGAGTCCACACACTATATATATGTGTGTGTGTGTGTGTGTGTGTGTGTGTGTGTGTGTGTGTGTGTGTGTGTGTGTGTGTGTGTGTGTGTGTGTTTGTGTGTGTGTGTTTGTGTGTGTGTGTGTGTGTGTGTGTGTTCACGAAAATAAATACCAACAGAGACACACATGCACACGTGTGCATGTGTGTCTCTGTTGGTATTTATTTTCGCATGCATCAATTCATGTGCAAAGCATTTCAATTTTCAACTGTTCACATTTTCACTTACCTACCATTTTTTCAGAAACAGCAAATTCAACAGTTGATGCTCTCTGCAAGTTATCCCATATAACACCAGGGGTCGGGCCTGGGGGTCTATTTCATGGCATTTCTAGTGCAGAGCCCTGAGATTGAAAATGAAAAAGCAGCCAAGGACTCTCTTATTATAAGAAAGGCAAAGGGATACTACTGAGACCCCTGAATTACATTACTGTTTTTGGTTGGTTGTGTGTGTCTACTGTATGTGCGTTTGTGTGTGTGCATTGGAAGTTGTCTTGCTGAATGTGGTGAATTCAGATGCACATGCTGATGGGGGCACTCAGATGGTGAGTGTTTCCAAGGTGCCACTGGCGGTGTGAGAAAAGAAAGATGTCTCGGTAATAACAATAGTTTATTTCAGGATTTTCAGTCAGGATTTAGTGCACCTCACAGCAGAGAGAGAAGATAGTGAAAGTTACAAATGACCTCCTAATTGCATTGAACAAAGGACTTGTCTCTGTACTTGTCTTGTTAGATCTCAATGCTGCATTTGACATCATTGACCATCACATTCTATTACAGAGACTGGAACATTTAATTGGCATTAAAAGGAACTGCGTGAAGTCCTATTTATTAGATCGATTTCAGTTTGTACACTATAACGATGAATCTTCCTTGCACACAAAAGTTAGACACGGATCGCCACAAGATTCTGTGCATGGACCAATAATATTCACCTTATATATGCTTCCTTTAGGTAATATCATTAGGAAACACTTCATAAATTGTAATTGTTATGCAGATGACACCTAATTATATTTATCAATTAAGCCAAATGAAACTCATCAGTTAACTAAAGTCCAAGCATGCCTTAAGGACATAAAGACCTTGTAGACCTGTAGTTTTCTGCACCTAAATTAAGACCAAACAAACGTTATCATAATCAGCTGAAACACATTGAAAACACATTATCAAATGATATAGCTACACTGGATGGCATTACCTTGGCCTCCAGTACCAATATAATGAATATGGAAGTTCTTTTTGACCAGGATATGTCCTTCAACTCCCACATCAAATACTTGTCAAGGACTGTCTTTTTTGACCCACATTATATTGCAGAAATCAGGCACTTCCAATCTCAACAAAATGCAGAAAAGCTAGTCAACTAGGCAATGTTTCTGTTGCCGTTGCCAAGTGCTTGCTCATGGGGGACTGTTGGGTCTCTGTAAATCAAAGAGTTCGGTCTAGACCTGCTCTATGTAAAAAGTGCCCTAAGATAACTTCTGTTGTGATTTGGCGCTATATAAATATAATTGACTTGACTTAACTTGACTCAGCTGAAAATGCCTGTGAGCACAGTAGGTTTCAGATTAATTTTCCTTGCTGCCTGTTGAGAAAAAGAAGATGGGGATTAGGGCAAGCTCACAGTTGCTCAAAAATATATCCAGCTCGGCAACTTTTTCAGTGCAAAAATTTGGACTGTAAAATTAGCAACAATCAACATACAACTCCTTTTGAAAATGTCGATAATTTCTCATGGAATAAGTAGCAAGGTCACAGATAAAACACATTAGATTAGATCAATAAACTAGACCTTGGCCAGTTTTTTCTTATTCAACAGATAATTGTCTTTGCGTATGTGTCATATCACAAAGTGTCACTTACATCCTCTATTAAAGTCAACCATGAAATATTAGCATAAACATACTGCTTTTTCAAAGACAAATGCAGAAACTGGCTCCTTTACAGTCCTTTGAGTGGTGCCAGTTTTGCTGCTTTTGTTGTTTAATGTCAGGGTTGAGGCCCACCCCCAAGACGTTTAGTCGGATGAAAGAGACTACTCCGGTTCTCTGATGGTTGTGAAGAGTTGTTAGAATTTCAAATAAGTCATTGTCACGAAAGTAGCCAATTTTGTCCTTTCTGTCACTTACAACTGAGGAACTTAAGCTATGCTTTGCCAGCAAGAGAGAAAGATGAGTATTGGGCAAGAGGGATTCTCTCTTTCTATAACATTCAAAAGAAGCTAATATCTCTTTACAAATTGCTCTTTTGGTTTCACGTAATTTAAGACTTGATAATAGCTTTATTTCTTGGATGGAGAAATTTAGCAATGAGGCATAATTACAATTTATTCGTTATTCTCATACTAGAAAGAACTCATGTGTGATTACTTTCTAGGCAGAATTTGCAGGCCTATTTAGTGGGCTTATTGTGTGTGAGCACTGGCTAAGGTGACATTTAAATCATTTATTCAATATGGTTATTGTAATTTTACCAACCCTTTCTTTATCCAATTTCTTTCCTGACACTCAAATTTGCAATTTCTTGTTCAACCGTTGATCCTTCCGTCTCGTGGTTTACCGGTCCTTAAAAGCACCATGAACACATACTGGAAGCTGTATAGAAAAAAAAGATGTATTTATTTCCAAGCCGCAGTATCAGTGTTTACTTAATTAGCAGCTTGACATTAGGGTGCAGGTCATACACAGTAAGAGAGAATTTGTGTGCTTTTCAGGATAAGAACATGGCACCCCATGCCTCCCTCTTCGAAGTCATATTTTAAGATAGTATAGCCTACTTGTGTTTTTTGTGGAATTGATTGCATTATCATTCAGTATTATTCACTTTCTGACAACAGGAAATTATTTCAACATGACAAACTGACCATCAAAAGGTCATAGTGACTGTGATATTCCACTCAGTCTCAATTTAGGAGCACAGCCGCACATGCATGCATTGGTGCATTATTGCAATATAATTTCACAACATGTAATGTAACTGTACCTGCAGCTTTTTTATATACGTGTAATAATTTTGATGTTGCTTGTAAAATTGCCAAAGTGCCTACCTGTGGTGGACATCTCTGCCAACACTGTGCCATCTGCACATTGATTGAATCTGTTTAAACATTAAGATTAGTGTTATGGGTGAACAGCTAAGGGCCAACTGCACAATTTTAGATGCCCAAGCTGCTGAATATGAAACTATTTGGGTCCTCAGATGTCAAATATTCAGCTGGCTGAATCAATTTTCTGGCTGTGTGTGTGTGTGTGTGTGTGTGTGTGTGTGTGTGTGTGTGTGTGTGTGTGTGTGTATGTGTGTGTGTGTGTGTGTGTGTGTCTGAGTGTGTCTGAGTGTGTCTGAGTGTGTGTGTGTGTGTGTGTCTGTGTGTGTGTGTGTGTGTGTGTGTGTGTGTGTGTGTGTGTGTGAGTGAGTCTGCTTGTAAGTGCACATATATATGTGAGTGCAGGTGGAATGTCAAGCATTCCACCTCCCCAGTATTCAACCATGAAAGCTTTGATGCATTCAGAGTATCTGTGCCTGAGCAATTTAGGGGATAGGCTTTTAAAAAATGTCCAAAGTAAATAACAAAATGAGAAATGCCTGACAGACTTTTTATTAAACAGATAGAAGAACTTTCTCTCAAAACTTAATCTTAGCAGGAAAGTTAAACTTTTTAGACAGCTGTCTTTTTTTCCTGGAAGAGTGCCTCTATGAAACATCCTTTCATATCATCCGGAAGATTGCTACGGTGTTCTCTCTGATAGGAAAAAACTGACTGTAAATCTCCAAAGATCCCTAACAAGTCCCCTCTCTCCAAGACAAGGGCCATAAAACATGAGAGCAAGAAAAAGAGGAAAAAGGAGACGCAATGTAGGCCTTGGTGGGATACACGAGAGGAATTAAGGAGGCATTTTACGACAGCTTTCAGACGCAGTTATCACCTCAGAAAGACACAGACAAACTTTTTCTTTGACCTTGAGCAAGCTGCGTCTTCTTTCTTTGCACATGTCAGCTTTTGATAAAAAAAGCCTTTTGTTCTTCCTGGTATTTACATTGAATGTAGAGGTGCAGACAGGTATAATAATTAAAAGCAGAGATCTGTATAGTCTGTATGTCATTGATTGTGTACTGTTGGTGGATCAGAGAAGCTTGTGTCAGGAAGATGTCAGCTTTGTTTCTTCTGCTGTATGGCTGTCAAGCAGGTTAAGGTGAGAAAGAGACTAGATTGTCAAATAAAGCAAAAGATCCAGTTATTACTGCCTTTATTAGCAGGGCCACTTATCATTTGAGAGGTGTAGAGAATAGTACCTGAGGCAAAAGGGAATAATTAGCTCACATTTAGTGGCAAGCTTATTCATTTCTCTCTTCCGGGAAAAAGTTCTAGAGCATGGAGTTGGGGAAAAGAAATGATAATTTTACACTTAAAAAAAAGTTCAGAGTTGTTTGTAAGGATTTTTTAGCATCAGCAAAATGAAGAGGTAGCTCTACAAAGATTGTCCACTTTTTTCCAAAGCTTTTCAAAGTCATTTTAAAGGGATGGCTGTAGTGGGCACACCCTAGAAAAATATGAACCTCCTTATAGACTAAGGGACATGTTCTTCCATTCCTGAGCTGCTGGGGGAAATGTATCCCTCTGCAAAGTACAACAGGTTTTATAGGCAAAAACTCCTCACTGACCTGCTTCTCACAAGGACTTAATGAAGTAGGTTTAGTGGAGGTGTCTCACTGAACTCTGCATGGCAGGTGGGAACTGATGAAAGGAAATCATTTCTGTGACAGGAAAAATCTCCACAAGCCAATTACCATATGGAGTATGGCACATTTTACATTTTAAAAAGCTGGTGTGCCTTGGAAAAGGTATAACAGGTAATGGGGGTTGAGAAATGGCTGAGATACAGAATATACATTAAGCTGTTCAATAAACATTGCATTCTGTTTGCTTCGCTTTCTCTGTCTTTCTCTCTGCCGCTCCCTTACTCACACACACACATACATACACACACACACACACACACACACACACACACACACACACACACACACACACACATACACACACACAAAGACATAGAAATAGACAAACTCAAGTCCCCAGATGAGTTGTTGACAAGGAAAAGAGAACAGTCACATTCAGACACAGGCAGCTGAATGTATATTCTGAAATTTGCACTTTTCTCATTATAAAACTGTGTCACTTGAATGAGCAAACACCTGCTGAGGCTCTACACTAATACATACTGTCCCTGGATAGATGAAGGGACAGAGTCAGAGGGGACGGTAGTGGATGAGAGAGGAAATGGCACACTGCTAGGAAAAAGGAAGGGAAGAGAAATAAAAGGACGAAGGGAAATGTGCAAATATTATAAGCTTAACTGAGTCAGTTTAGAGTCATGGCTATTTGCATATGCATGCACTCTGTATGGCTATATAACAAATGATTTTGTGCTGTACAAATGTAAGTGCCTTTCATATACACGCACACACATGCACACACACACACGCACACACACACACACCATATTTGCTCACCAGCTGCTTTTAATGGTGGAGGAGAGTAGCTTTGGATAGCTGCTTGATATGCACCGAATTTAGATATACAGTATATGTCTATATATAAGAATGGTTACTGCATAAACTGGAGGATGTACTGCATCTGGTGTGCTGCAGTCATCAGCATGCATTGTGATGTGTTGCAATTATAGTGAGCTCTGTTAACATACTGATGAATCAGAAAATCATTGGCTGTGTGTGATAATGGACTCAGGTTTCCATATGTGGAGGTGCGAAAAAAAGCTTTTTGGACCTGCTTCCCACACATGCAGTTTTGTTCCCTTGGTCTGAAACAAAGGAAAAATAATAAATGATCGCCAAGTGTTGTAAATGTGAAGGTTCATTGGGACCTTTGCCATTCTGCATTATAGGACAAAAGTCATCAAAATGAAACAGGCATTTACAGCATCCACTACTAAATGTGACTGACTAACTCTAAGAATAAGTTATAGTCAGGTTTGGGTATTCAACCATAACACTAAGCTCCATATAAGTGCAGCTTTATGAAAACCATACATTTCAGAAATATATATTATTTTTGCAGTCATCTGTATAACATTACTGATGCCATCTATTCCATCACTTCACTAAATGGTTTAAATATAGTTGTGTCACCTGGTAAGTAGAACATATTTAAGTGCATACCAACAACCATGAGGTGAAACAAGAACACAAACAGAAAATACAGGCCTTGGTGGGATAAAGAAGAGAATTCAAGGAGGCATTTACAGCTTTCAGATTCAGTTATCATCTCTGAAAGATACAGACAAACTTTTTTCTTTGACCTTGGGCAAGCTGCATCTTCTTTCTTTGTCACCTTTGTTTGCACAAGTCTGTCTGTGGGAGTAACCTTCAGCTTTAGTGAAACAAGCTTTTTTCATTTGCTTGTGTTTGCAAGTACAGTAATTAAAAGCAGGCATTTGTATAGTTGTCATTGATTTTGTGTGTTGCCTGTGGATCAGAGAAACTGGTGTCAGACAAATGTCAGCTCTGTTTTTCTGCTGTACAAATGCAAACATGAGATCATATGTGTGTTCATCTCTGTATATGTGGTTACCAGAGCTGGTGACTCGGACTTGCGACTCGTACTCGAGTCGCACTTAAGTCGTACTACACATTGACTTCAGACTCGACTCGGACTCGAGGCTGGAGACTGGCAAATTACCATTATTTTCATGTTATCATTTATATTCTCATTATTTATTATCTGTCATTCGTCTTCTCTGTTTGCATTTGGGAAGTGATCTCTGGCTGTGACTGAGGCTGACAGTAAACACCAACATCACGCATGCGCCGTGTGTGTACGCGCGCATTTCGAGCAGAGCCCGTCTACTACTGTATACTGTATTAGAAACTCTTTGATTTTAAGACAATGGCGAGTGAAAGAAGCCCAACAGGAGTCCCTTTTGATTTACTAGCACCATGGTTGGTGTGTTTTTTCATTTTGTTATCATTTACAACATTACTAAGACACAGTTATTTCTTGTTAAGGAAAATATTTGGTTGTTTGTTTTTTTTTCAGGAATGTGAAAGAGGTTTTAAAGAACCAGTTTTTCATTTTTAAGTTAGTAAGTCAAATGAGTACAACTCATAATTTACTTGCACCATTGTGGGTGTGTTTTTTCATTTATTGTTAAAATGCAAAATATTGTGTGCTGTGTGCCTGTTGTCAAAACAACATTGTTGGTGCGATATATTTCTTTTATTGTATTTTACAGCATTGTTAAAAAAAAACTCTTGTTAAAGAAAAATACAGTTATGAAATTGAAAATCCTTTGTATTTTTTCCACATCACATTGCTGTATATTCTAGTGAAACAATCATCAATACTGTCTTATATAGAGGATTTTACAGAGTTTATGGAATTTGAATTTGATTTAGTGTTTGCGAGAGACTTGAGACTTGACTTGGACTTGACCCTCAAAGACTTGAGACTTGACTCGGACTCTCGCTCAAAGAC
The DNA here is from genome assembly GCF_027409825.1 of Scomber japonicus. Taxonomy (NCBI): domain Eukaryota; kingdom Metazoa; phylum Chordata; class Actinopteri; order Scombriformes; family Scombridae; genus Scomber; species Scomber japonicus. Next base: position 17,407,885 of record NC_070590.1, on the reverse strand, counting down.
TTGAGACTTGACTTGGACTTGCAAAAAATGACTTGTGAACACCTCTGGTGGTTACAGATTTCAGTTTTAATGTGATGCAGGCTACCTCTTTCTAATGGAGTACATTTTTTCAGTTACATCATATTTTGAGTCCTGAATTTCCTAAAAATGTGATTCCTAACTCTATATTTTGGGTTAAAATATGAGTTTTCTTAAAGAAAAGCTCCATTAAATTCCAAATGAATACTTCTTTTTTCATCCATTACTTAAAGCTTCAGTCTCCATATATAATGATTATATAATGGATTGCAGTGGTGTGCACAAGGGCCCAATTGTTGAAAAACGCGCACTACAGTGCCCTCTTGGGAGCCAAAACGTGTGCTAAGGTGCCCTCCTAGTTGGCAAAACACACTAAACTGCCCTCTTGGGTGTCAAAAACGCGCTGTACTGTATGTGCCCTTTTTTTCTTTTCGCCCCTGCCCTTCAAATGGTCTGTGCACACCACTGATGGATTGTATGCTTGCCTGTAGTCAAAATTCACTGCATGTTCTGCAGACCTGCTGTGTACCAACTAAAAGACTCTACAGGTTATGTTAACAATTCATTATTACATTTATTTCATCAATTTTTGAAAAAATAAAATAAAATTAACTCTTCTTTCCCAGAAGCATGATGAAAATTATTAGGAAATTGTGTAAAATGTGTTACCTCTGAGGAACAGGCCTGGAAATAACACAGTGTAATTCCCTATGGTGACCAAACTTGAAGTGCCCCCCTCCTCCCAGATTTACACATAAAAAAGTTATTTTGGGTAAGAAGACCATAGATTTACATTAATGTTTTGCTCAAGTACAACACACATACTGAAAAATGTAAGATACAACTAAAAACCTGACAGCATAGACAGACGTGGGCCTACAAATGCCATATTAACCCTTATACTAGTGGTCAATCTGAATACAACGTATATCCAAATTCACACATCATGCTAAATATCATTATTTCCATCATAAATGGCCTTTATGAGGACTACATGCAAAACCATTACAGAGCTTCTCTAAAAAAGTCATCACACTCATACCAAATAAGACGAGCCCAATAACGACAGTTACAAGCTACCATTTCAACAGCTGAATGATCACAGACGGCCAAACTAAAAGGCATTTATTGTATACCTGGTCAGAAATGGCAGATATAACTGTTATGGTCAAATTTGACTTGATTTTCCTTCTGGCCTTTGTAAAACTAAAACTAAAATAATGAACTAATGTATTAACAGTAGCACTAAAGAATACAAAGGTTTACTTGTTCCACACAGTAGGGTGAGTTAGTGAAATGGTCCTTGAACATATTTTCTGTCATTAGTAAAGTGCTACTACAGTGTAATTACCAAAATAACAACAGCGTACCCACTAATGGGTCGACAATTATGGTTGAAGGTAACGCTGTGCAAACATTCACAGTTAGTTTCAGTTTCACCAGCTGACTGAACACCTTCCCTACAAATATAAATGTCACTTCTCATTTAAAGGAAGCAAGACATCTTTGACCTTCTCTCTGTGCAGCTTCTCCCTGTATCAGTTTTCCTTTTCAAAGATGTGCCTTTCTTCTCATCCTCTACAGATTCAAAAAAAGCCATGGCTGACACTTTCACAATGTTCTGATCCTCTCTGAATATAGTGTATGGGAACAGAAGATCTTGGTGTTATGGCTGTTTGCTCTCTGTTATCTGATCGGTTGTGGCTGCATTCAGGGGAAACCTCAACGCGGTCAGCTCCTTGAGCCAGCGGTCATCAGTATCAGTAATTAGATGAGAAATCTTTCCGCCCCCATTGGGTCTCTGAACGTCAAACTGCATCTGCCTTTACAAACTCATAAAATAGTTTTGGTAGTCTGTGTTGGTTCTGCTGAGAATAAGGGAAATAAATAAATAAAAGACAATGCTCTGTCACAAACACGCACACATACACTAAGCTCTGTTGTTAACAAGTAGCTAAATAAACAGAGGTGTATTGACCATTTGTTGCAGAAACAAATCAAGCGTTGATGCTTAAAAGTGAAGCTTTGCTTTCTGTTTGTCTTTCTGTATACACCAAGAGTTGCAGACCGAGGCTAAATGAGCAAAAATATGGTTGTTCATTCAGTAAGTAGTTATTGTAGAATATAAATCCACCACTCTTTGATGTTGACAACAATGTCGTCCTCCACATTCAGTACTGTCAGCACTAATGGTCTCTAATGGATGGAAGGCAGCTGTAGCACCATCGCAGACTAATAGCAAAGGATACATTCCTCTCCTCTGCTCTCTCTGCCGATGTCCAACCTTTTACACTGGACTTACTTGAAAGAATGAGAGAAGAACAGGAGGTTGCATTGTTAAGAAGAGGAACAGTGAGAGGAAAAAATATGCAGGAAAACTGTGGGTGGACTTTAATGTGAAAAAAGTCTACTAATAAATGTGAGCCTTACACATGGTATGAATGTCTGTGTATATCCATGTGTCTCCATTCAACATGGATTCTTATTGCTATCTCACTGCTAAAAGAAACTTAACATCCCCTTGAAAATGTTATTTTTACTTCCTGCCTTGCTGTCATCACCTTTGGGTGTGTTTTCAGATGCAATAGAACACACCTGGGACGACACCTAGAGGTGAAACAGATTTTAGAGAGGAACAACCTGATGTTAAGTTACCCTTTAAAATGTACAAAATTACAAACTGGAGGTTTTGGTGATTCACATGAATTAAGTTTATGCTCAATTCAAGTAAATTAGAGAAAATATGATCACATCATTTTAGCAACCATATTATATGTAATTGTCTGTCGAACTGGTTTGGCCCTGTGTGACCTATTTTATTCATTTGATTTAATCTAAGGGCAAATGTTTTTTTCTGTATTCCTGAGTACACCATAGTATCCTTACCAGTTACATCACGATTTCATGGTTATATATAATGCCTTTCATGTCTCTAAATCCTGCCTGAATCTACCCTTCCAGGGGGATCACGATGATACTGCTTTTTGGCATCAAAACTAACTAGAGCTCTGCCTGCAAGCACTGAAAAAATGCAGAAGCAACACTTAAAACATGATTGTGGTTACTGAATCCAGAATCTGATCTGACTGATTAGAATATTCAGGGAGTCTTGAAATATTTTAATATCTGTGTTAATTGCTATATCATGCTTTTATTTTTGGTTTGTTCATGTTTATTTTAGTTGTTATTCAGTCACATTGATTCAGCCAAGTTACTTTACTATTATTTTTACAATCTCTCTCATTATAAATGTTCAGCTCATCGAAGCTGAGGTTCTGAATCGACCAAGGAGTCCAAATATTCAATGTATCTTTCAATCCATGTCGCTCAATCTCATACCTCAAACACCTCAAACAGGCTGTTGAAGAGCGAGAGGAAAGACAGTAAATGTTTTTTCTAATGTTTGCCTGCCCATACTTCCTAGCCCAGAGCAAATAAGACAACAGTTGAAATGAGGCATTGTTTAACTTGTACACATTTGCAGGTTAGCTGAGCTGCCTGAGTCGACAGAATGAGGTCTGCAGGTGGGAGGAAGGAGAGAAACAGAGAAAGACAGAATGGAATACAGAAAGATATCGAAATTAAAAGAGAAACTGTTCTTTGTCCAGAATCAGTTCAAGTAATCTGTTCTTTGTCTACATGTATGCTTTGATGAGACAATAATGTACATACTGAATGAAACACCAACTATCTTTTCAGGACAGGTTTAGCCATTAGCAGAACTGGCAGTGCGTTAGACTAAAACTAATTTGGTGGTCTTGCATTGATGACCATGTGTACTCTCACACACACATGTATAGGAGCAGGAATGAACTGTCACCGCTGCCAAGCCTAAAGATATGTCATGTTCTCATATCAACATGTCACGCCTGCTGAGCTCAATGTATAGATAACTGGTGGTGCAAGGCATGGGAAGGGACAGAACAAATGCAATAACAAATGAAAGAGAACAGCTGTTGTTACAACTCTACTGCCATTAACTGTAGGTGTTTAGATTGGTACCAGTAAAGAAAAGATATCCATCCCTTGGCCAAGCCAAATGACATGCTCGCTGAGACATTTCTATATTTGTCAGTTCTATGATCATTGCAGAATGTGTACACAGAAGCTGTAAAAAGAATGTAGCATATGTACTTGACACCACCTTTCACAGTAACCTCAAGGGCTAGACATTTACCAATAGCTGATACATTAACTGTAAGTAGGTAAAGCTGATAGCAGTTGGCATTTATTTAATCAATCAAGCATTATGTCAGAACCTGGCAAGATAATGAATCACCACAAGATACTTTTTAAACAGTTATGCGTGTAACAAAAAAAAAAAAAGGCCTTTAATTTAATTGACTTACTTTAATTTATATCCTGGGTAAATTTTGTCATAAAACAAATTTTTTATATTTTTCATACTTTCCTTATAAATAGTGTTTGATGTACAGTAAATGAATCAAGGTTACATGATGTGTGTGGGTTACAGAAACATTTGGGGAAAGAAATGACTTTTAATGCTGGCTTTAAAGCTTTAGGATGTTGAAACACAGAAACTAACATTTCTCATCATTCAGTTAGCCACGCTTTAAAGTACTCTACAAACAGACTGTCTAATGGCCTTTACTTTTCAAATCTTTGTAGAGGGGTTGCAAAACCAGGGTACTCTGCTCTTTGTGATTTCTCACAAATAACCATAAGATATTCTTTCATGTGGCCAAACATGAAAGGAAAATATAAACACCTGTACACATGCAATCATACCTCTTTTCCGCTGAATTTAAACACGCACAGTCACATGCAAACACACACTTACAGTGTACTGCACTTGCTTCAACTCACTTTGATGGAGAGTGAAAGGTGAGGCAAAGTAGCCTTGGCTGCTCATATCAAATAAGGCTTGTAGAAAGGTGTTGTAGTTATAAAAGGAAGGCTTGAAGCCAAGGACACAGCAGCAGAGTGAATGAAATTTTTAGCAGCCTCAACAATCCATGGTCTTTTCCTGATGCGCTTTTAGGTGGTTTGGTTTTGTATTTCTCAATGCACTCCTCAGACACAGCAGGCATGAATCATGTTGTATTTAAGGTGTCACCACATTTTAAAATTGTAGCACGTTCTCCCACTGTATCACAGAAGTATGAAGTCTTGTTTGAAGACTGTGGAGTATCTTTCAACAAGCCATCTAATTTCAGCAAATCCATTTCAGCTCTCACATCTTGCCAAATTCTCATTAGGACTCTATCCCAGCCTCTTATTGCTGTATTGATTTCCATTGCCGTTATGTCTTTTGGAAGATTACATTTTCATATAAGTAAAATGTCTACAAGGGCTTCCAGCAGAGAGGACCTCATGTATGGTATACTAAAGAGGTGTACTTTCAGATTCAAAAGAAAATTCAGTTTTCACATCACGTTTCAAAATGATTTTTATGTTGTTTATGTGTTAAAATATATTTTTACATACATAACTTACACCACACTGTTTGATTTGTTCCTTTTAGTAAGCAGGAAACAGTGAAAATGTGTGTGTATAATATACAAAGTATTCTGTTGCAATACAAAAAGCATAGATGTTACAAGCACCAGAAGAAAAAACTAAACTAAACAGTTTTGTATGTATATAAACTGTGTCTAATGTAACTTTAATTTTCAATTGTGCATTAAAATAATGACACTGCAATCATACTGAGTTTGAATGTGTGTCTGATAAGGTAGCCCTCGTCAGTTTGGTTTGGTGACATTTGTACAACTGTTTAGTAACTGTCTCTCTCTCTCTCTCTTTGTCTCTCTGTCCAGCTCTAAGGGACAACAGGATTGAGCTGGTACGTGCATCGTGGTCAGAGCTGACCATCAGTATCAATGATGTCACACTGACTGATGAGGGCATGTACACCTGCTCTCTCTTCACCATGCCTGTCAGAACAGCTAAAGCCTACCTGACTGTTCTAGGTAAGTACACAATCTAATCATTCACTCCCTTGCTTAAAAGAAAGGTTTATACATAACAGAAATGAGTTGTTCTGTGATGAGGTGTCATAACACACTTTGTGATTGCCCACACTTATGTTCAACCTGTGTAGGGTTACATGGTAACATCCAAACCACAGCTTGTAGAGCAAGCAATAGTGGAAAGTTAGTGAGCAGAAGAAAAAGTTGTGCCCCTCACAAAGTTGTGCTTGCAGTGCCTTATGGTCCTTAAGTAGGCTACCTTTTGTGGAAAAAATGGTATTGCTCCATCTTCTACTAACTTCTCCACTATGAAGGTAGATTTGTGTCTTTATTATTCAATCAAAAAAAAGGTTGCTTCAATCAAAAAAATATTTTCAATAAAAAAAACCTTCACTTCAATCAAAAAAACTATTTCAATCAAAGAAAAAAAGTGTTTCAATGCAAAAAAAATTTGAGACCCAAAAAAAACTGCATTTGAACACTATTTTTCTTTGATTGAAATAGTTTTTTTGATTAAAGTGACATTTTTATCTTCATTATTCAATCCCAAAAAAGTTGCTTCAATCAATACAATGCTAACACTTTTTTTCTTTGACTGAAATTCTTTTTTTCGATTGAAGTGTTCTTTTTTGGATTAAAAATATTTTTTTCCGATTTGAAGTGATTTTTTTGATTGAAGTGAAAAGTTTCGAAGTCATTTTGAACAAGTCACACAAACATCCCGCAGTGGCAGATGCTTCCCTATTGGTCAGACATGTTTGAGTGACAAGTGTCTACACCAATGACGTCTTTCTAGAACAAGCAAGTCGCCAGCAAGCAGTGGTGGAGTTGTTGGTAAATTGGTATCATGTTATTAGCCTACTCTATTTGATATTTCGATTAAACATAAAGCTTGCTAACTCAGTTCAGTTCAAAACTTTTTTCACTTGTCAAAAAAACCCAACAACACTTTTTTCAATTTTAATTTTGCATTTGAACATTTTCTTTTGGATTGAAAATGTTTTCTATGATTGAAGCAACTTTTTGGGGATTTAATAATAACGACAGAAATGTCCTACCCAAAACGTGTTAAAGTCCATTTTTTTCCTTGATTGAAAACATTTTTTGGATTAAAGGGAAGGTTTTTTTTTAAATATATTTTTTATTGTTTATTGTTTGATTTTATCTCCAACAACAACAACAACAAATAGCCATCAAAATGAAATGTCAGAACAACAAAATAATGTTAATAATGTTCGAGGGGGAACAGGAGGAAGCAGAAAACTTATTTAGTCCTGTCCCTTCTTCACAACAAAAAAAAACAAAAACAAAATAATAACAAAATAATAAATAAATATTTCAGTATGTGTATGTTGATTTTAAAACATTATTACTAACATATGAATTCCTGAGGCCTGTACTACGAAGCTGGATTTTCTCTTGTCGAGATAACTTCAGGGTTAACCCTGGGTTTTCCATACTACGAAGCTGGTTCACTTCTTACCGGGGTAAATCACCATGGTAACTTGTGCTGAACGGCTAACCTGCTCCGGAGCAGGTTATGTTCTGGATAAGAGATCAACGAGTATAAAAGCACCACCTCCTGACCAATCAGTTCTCTTAGAAAATGACCTGCCCATTCTTAAAAGATCCTGGCTGTCAACATTGGTGCGCGGATCGTGAGAGGAGCGCTTAGGAGAGAATGAGTTTTTAGGTATAGATGCAATTTTTTAATTGACCAAAATATATATTTAAAAAATAATCCTTGAGGCACATGAGGGATATTATTCTGTTATACAGTTGGTTTGACATCATTCACTCAAATGGTTGAAGTATAATAGGTTTGTATTTTGAATGTTGAATATTAAACTAACTTAATGTCTCTTATGAAAGGAAGGGCACTGAGGAAGCGATCTGCCCCAAACGTCTGTGCTGTAATAAAGTGACATTGAATGATCAGAGTGCTGTCCGTTTATATTGTCTGATAAATTAATATTCTAGTTATAACTCACAAATTTACACATTAACAGAGTCAGCTATTTTCTGCCAGCATTCCTTCTTGGCTTTTGCTGCAGCAACAGTGTTGCTTTTGGCCTGGATGATGTGATATAATTCTTCATTTATGAAGAATAATTGTCTGCTCCTCTATAGTAAAGTAGCTCTGCAGGGTTTCTCCATGTTTGTGATTGGTCAGACACTGCAAACACCTCCCCTTTATGTGAGCGCGCAGTGATCCAGATTGGAAAACCCTGGGTTCAATTACCAAGTTAGGGTTAGATAACCAGCTTCGTAGTACCGCTTATCAGGATTGCAAATATCTGGGTAACCCAGGAAATGGAGAGATATCTGGGGTATGTTAATCCAGCTTCGTAGTACAGGCCTCTGGAGGTCATATTTTGTCTGAATGCTTTCTATAGACCGGCATGCTATTAAGCTCTTCCTCCCTTTAGTAATGTTTGTGTTGTGATCATCGCCCTACACAAACATTGTCTCATTTCCCGCCACCGGGCTTATTATCTTGCCAATTAGTTTTCGCTAATGTTAATAGATGTGCTAGTGCACTCCAGGACCATTAGCTGGCTCTCTGTGTTAACAAGCGTTCCGAGAATTAGAGACATTAAAGGCTACTGCTCAATAAGGATATGGAGAAAATTATTTTGCAATGCTGAACAATAGTTAATGGTGCAAGCCAGGAAACAGAGAGGGAAATTTAATAAATATACAAAACGGTCTCGGAAAAGCCTGGTTTATCTGTTGCTGTGAGCCAGCACAGTGAGTGCAGGGAATGAAAACATTGAAAATGATTTGGACAAAAATTAAATGAACAGACAATAAGATGTTAACTTCATATATAAATATTGTCAAAATATTTGGGTGAATAATTACACACAGGTGATTATCTATTACAACGCAAATTTGAACAAAAACTTCTTAAGTACAATACATCACTAAATGATTAATCCAGACATATCAACAAACACGACTCTAAAGTTCAATTCATGCTAGTAACTTACTTATTCTTCTTTCATAAAGGGGTGTGTTCACAATGACCATAGGAACTATCTGTGAAATCCTGTCTTTTCACCATGCATCAGAAATCAAGCTCTCATTTCTTTTTCATGTCTTGAAAACACTGTTAGTCATGCTTAAACAGTCACACACACACACACACACACACCACAGCACAGATAAATCCATGATGCACAAATGAGTAGAGAAAAACACACACCAACAATACCTAACACTCACACACACACACACAAACGGAGAGGAGGATTAAAGCTTTGCAGCCTCTAGCCACCCAAGAGGAACGCGACTGTATAAGATGAACATTGTATTTCATCTGCTCTTGTTTAGTCTGGGATGAAAAACCATCCAACATGTGAAACCACACTTACTCATTCACACACTTACATGCACACCACAGTCGTTAGATATAGTGACACTTTTCACACTTAAAAACTGGGCAGTGAACCAATTTGCATATAAACACATACACATTGAAAATTACATGAGATCAGGAGAGATAGCTCTATCACGGCTCACTACATCTACCAAGCACTCCATTGTTAGGATTTGTTCCTTCAAATGCTGGTAAAAGGGAGGACCTTAAAGTGTGGTAGTAAACCTTACTGGAGGTGGTAAGACAGACAAGGCCAGAGTCAGTCAATGGCATTGACTGACAGACCTTTCAGTCACTCAGCCTGAGGCAGACTTATTGCTCATTGACATTATAAGGGCAGACACTACACACTTAAAACACTCATTATGGGAAACTACATAACTACCTCTGTTCACACACACACACACACACACACACACACACACACACACACACCTACTAACACACACACTTTTGCTTGAACTTCATCAACATAAATGAAAAAAGATAGAAGTATGATTTTAAAATGCAGTGCTTGGATTTGAAGCTAAGCCACAATGCCAACAAATGTGACTTCAAGCACACATTCATTTCACATTCACAAACTTTGAAGGTTGCAACTTGACACAGACATGCACAGACACATACCACATATACCATATAGATCCTGTATAAGGACTACTTTATCAACTTTACTTTCACTTTACATTAGCCTGAGAGTCTTTGTACACTTTGCAACTCAATAAAAACAGACAAAAGTACACAATGTTACATTTAAAAGTAAAAGAGTAAAATCGAGATAATTTATATCTAACAGAGGTGGAGTAGCTACATGTTAAGGAGGACTTCATACTTTTGTGATACAGCTGTTGAAATTAGTAAAGGCCGTAGTAAAGTGTGGATTTGAAAATATCAACAGAACTTGCTTCCCGAATGTGCAGTGGTAGATTATTTCAGAGAAGTGGAGCTTGGTGGGCAAATGCTTGACCACAAAAACTGTTCTTACTGACACAAGGAGAGATTAAGTAACAAGCACCAAGGGAATGTAAAGAATGTGATAGAATATATGGAGCAAAAAGGTTGTATATATATGAAGGAGATAGTCCATGGGTAAGAAGGAGGATTTTGAAATCAGCTCTTGCATAAACTAGTAGCCACTGCAGAGACATCAGTAGTGTTATATGATCCAACTTTTTAGACCTTGTGGGGACTCTGGCAGTTGTGCTCTGAACCAACTGAAGACCTTTTGTTCCTGTCTTATTGGAGTAGGCCAGAGAAAAGTGCATTGCAGTAGTCTATTCTAGATGCTATGAATGTATGCATGAGGATTTCAGCATCTGAATTTGATCAAATTGGACGTATTTGGGCTATTTTTTAATAGTGAAGGAAAGCAGTTCATTTTATATACTTGATATGGCTAAAAATGGATCGAATACTGCCCCCAGATGTTTAACTGTATGTGTCTGAGAAATTGTGCGGCCATCAAATATCAGATTAATGGAAAAGTATGTAGAAAGATCTGAATCTAGCAGAGAAAGTAAATCTAGCTGGACGAACAACCAGCATTTTGGTCTTATGTGTATTCAAATGCAGAAAATTATTGCACATCCAGAAATCGACTTTTGTTTTTTGAAAATATAACCCAAGAGCAGCAAGTAAACACAGACAAGAGGTGGACTGAGTACTGATCCCTGTGAGACACCATATTTGACCTACGAGCCAGAAGACATAATATTATTGTACAGGGTTTCCTCCAGAAAACTTGCTAAGCCGGGTGGTAGGTGGGAAGGGCGGCCCACCGGCGGCGAAGCATGTTTTTTTTGTGACAGGGGCCTGACACAGGCCAGCAACTGACTGATAGAAGTGTCCTATAGGTAACAGATTCATGACGTAGTAGAATTTAGAGGGTGTGATTCCATACTGCCTTGCATTAAATCAATGTTAAAAGTTGACTGGAAGTCCATCTCAGCCACAGGGGTTTTACTTTGATCCTCAGGCAGGCAGCAAGGATTTTCCCTTGCAGCCTGTTTCTTGATCTATTGAAAAATAATCACATATCTGACATTAGGAAAATGTATACCTACATAAACTGCTAGCAGAGAAGTGAAAACAAAATAATCACAGTGTATTATCCTCTTCTTTGACTGTATTAAGACAGGTACCGCCATAGCTTATCTAACACTGAACGGCTCACTTGACCGCATTGCGTTTACCTACTAAACCAATGTGAAATTAGTGCACTTAATATTGTTAACATTTTCGCGTAGTACAAAACAAACAAAATTAAACTTACCATACTTGGTCAGGTGCAGCCATCCGCAGAATTTTGGGTCCACCGACCAATTTTGATTAAATCCGGCATGGAGAAGGCTGCTCTGCCACTGCAGCGGACGACAAGCTCAGCCAACGTCATGCCACAGCACTCCTGGTCAACAGGTGAACCAGCGGGTTCAACGTCTCCACCTTTGTTAGTCCGATTTCGGAAGAAAAATCAAGTAGCCTAGTTTGCGTGTAGTGACAGTCAGTGGTTTGTGGGGTATTAGGTGATGAAAAAGACACCTGACCTCAGACTTGCCATGTGTTCACGTGTTGACCATAAGTCAAACCTATTTTGAATAAATTAATAAGTTATGCTTAGCCTGGCGGAGGGAAATTGGAGCCTGGTGGGTCACCGGCTTATAATACACTGGGGGAAACCCTGTTGTATGTAATGCTTCCTGTTCTACTTCTCAGGTATGAACAAAACCAAGAAAATGCCAGCCTCTTGAGACCAATTATGCTCTTAAGACATTTTAGGAGGCTGTTGTAGTCCAAAGCACTTAAATCAAGTAACAGCAAGATAGATGAGACATTACAGTCAGTCCATTACTATTCATAGATAAGTTACCTTGGTCAGTGCAAAGTAACTAATGTGTTTGGGTCTGAAACTAAACAGTAACTCATCAAGAAAGTTATTACTGGATAGATGTGCAGTAAGTTGGCTAGCCACCATCTTTTCTAGCAGTTTGCACATGCATGAATGGGAGATTTTAGATTGGTCTATTCTTTTCTCTTTTTTTTTTTAGAGTTTTTAGAAGACGATATTGGGTGTTTTTAATTATGGCGTAACCAAGGCTGTTTTGAAAGCATTGGGAGTGATACCAAAACCAAGGGATTTATCAGTGATGTCAAGAAGATGGCTTCCTATCACAGTGAACAGATCTTGAGGTTGTCAGGGATGGGATCCAGAACACATGTGGTTGGATAAAACTAAAAAAAACGGCTGATGGCTTGGTAATCAGTATGAGAAAGAAGTAGAGGATGGGAGTGATGAAAGGAGAGTGACACAGCCTCATCATTAGCCTCATCATTAATATAATTCCTAATCAGGAATGAAAAAGTTGTTAAAAACCTTGACTGTAAAGCAGGGAAACAGGGTGGGTGGGGTTGTTATAGTGAGCTTATCCATGGTGTTGAATAGGAATCTGGAGTTGTGTCTGTTGTTAGACATCAGATCTGAGTAATAATTAGATTTAGCTTGCCGGAGGGCATATTTGTATTTAAGCAGTGATTCATTCCAGGCCTGGCAGAATACCACTAATGTTGTATTGCGCCATATATTTTCTAAATTTCTACATGATTGTTTTAGTGCCTGAGTATAATCATTAAATCATGGGGTAAAGTTGGATGTTGAGCGTTTTCTAACCTGAAGCTACAGATTCAAGCACACCTAGTCAGGAGCTATTTAGTTTATTTGTTAAGCTGGTCAGAGAGCCAGTCTAATTATTCAGTTTTGTCAGAGCATCGGGAAAAGATGATTCGAGAGCTACTACAACTGATTTATTAATGATGCAGCTCCTTTTGAGAGGGCAGTGATGTTGAGAAATAGGCGGTATATGAACATTAAATTGAATCAGAGAGTGAGAGTCATCGAATAATGATGAAGTGAAGGAGGAGACTGAAAGATCAGTGACAAAGAGCATGGAGTAAAATTAAATTGATGGTGTGACCACTGCAGTGTGTGGGTTCAGTGACAGTCTGAGTAAAACAAAATGTACCAATGATTGTTGTGAAGGCTTGGTTTAGTGCGTTGGATGTGTCATTGAAATGAATATTAAAATTGCCAATTTTAATTATGAAGTCAGCATGAGTCACAAGATCTGAGATAAACACTGAAAATTTGTGAGTAGTCTCCAGGGGAATGATGTAGGAGAGCAATGTAGAAGGATGGAAAGTTTGTGTTAGGTGAGGGTGGAGAGAGGGATTTTAGAACCACCTGAAATGATGAGCAACAAATATGAGCTCCGTGATGAAAAGAGTAGTTGGAGCCATAGATTGTTGAAGAAGCACCACCTTTTTTAGGTGGTACGAGTGATCTGGGAGTAAAGAAATTTAGGCAGTGGTGCTTCAGCCAGAGGTAGTGCATTATCTGTGGATTCACAGAGCTCAAAAAAAACATTTTCGAGGATTAGATCATGTAAAGTGCTTTGCTGTCTAATGATCTTAATAAAGCCTATTTTAAGGCAGCTATTGCTATTAAAAACGGGTGTAACATTCACAGGATTCAGGTTGTGCAAGTTCCATTGGTTTCTGTTTGGATGAGATTTTCTCTTATGGATGGGGACTATAATTACCTTGATTCATAGGAAAGCAATTTGGAACAGATTTAATGTCATGAAAGAGTCCATGCCTATAGAAAATAGACCTACAGCATTGGGCCTATGAGGTAACCAATCCTGAGTAGTAATATGATTATGGGAAAGTGGAAAATTGCAGAGAATAGTGTTATAGTTTAGTTTAGAGGTGTTACCTATAAGGGCCATGAACTGTCTCAGTTTCAGGAAGCAGCAGTTTATGGGAGGTGAAATACTGAATATGAGAGGTTGGCAGCTACTTCCAGGTCGATTAGGTTGAAATACATCAGATCTAAAATGTTCATGTCATTTCCAAATTAGATCAAAGTTTTCCAACAAGTGCATCTTGTAGGCAAAGCATTCAGTTTTTTTTAAAGTATGGTTCCAGGGGAAGGTATTTACCCCAAGGTCTATGTAGTACCAATAGAACAATCTTATCTCATATACAACTAAATTGTTTTCCCAAGTAGCCTACTTTATGTTGGCAAATGCAAATGTGGAAGGAGGGCGTACAAGATGTAGGACTCTGATGAAAGAGACTTGGGTTTGAATCAAGAGTCCCATAGGCTTAGGGAACAAAAGCACTTTGGTCAAGGTTAGTGAAAGATCTTGATATGGTTTAAATGTTATGCTTCAAGTCACTGCAGCCTTTTTTCTGTATTAAACCAAGACCTCAGTCTTTCCTCACTGTAACTAAGTGCTGCCTGTGCCTAAACATAACCATAGAAAGTCAATATTTCTGCTCTAGTTTCAGATTGTTTGGTGGGACAACAAAAAAACTAGATGTATTGGCAATTTATTTGTATATAAATGTAATTTTCAGGAGAAAGGGGTATAGAGACACATGACTGGGAAGACACATTGATGTTGAATTTTTTTAATTAAAATTTCTGTGAGAATTAGAAACATTACAAACATTCACTCCCACTGTATCTCAGTGGATACAGAAATCTCAGAGAGAGGTTTCCCAAAAAATCAAAATTATCTCTATGGCTAAATACCACCAGAGTTAAGTAAGACCATTTTAAAAAAAAGGGTGGATGAACTGACCCTGTTAAGGGAGGGGTGACCCAGTACACCATCCACTAATGTGTCTGCAAGAATCCTCTCTGGTGTGTTCTTGAACAGGACACCGCTCAGGGATGCTTCTCTGTAGTCTGCTCTCTAATCTCCCTGTAGGAGGGCGTGCTGGAGGAGAATCTCCAATATGGCATAATAATATTATTGTTGCATAACAACATACCACTGTGTGTGAATTATTTCCATCGCTATGATTTCCGTTCCATGCTTCAGGTGTGCCAGAGAAGCCAGAGATCGATGGCCTGACAAAGCCTGCCATGGAGGGAGACCACATTACTCTGACCTGCATCACTCAGGGCAGCAAACCTGCTGCCGACCTGCGCTGGTTCAGGAATGACAAGGAGGTCCCAGGTATGTAACATTTATATGCATTCACATCTGCATTACAGCTGTTATTAGAGTATAACAGTATGTTATATTAGATTCACAGTGAATGATAACACATTTTCGGGGGAAATTACATTCATAATCAGCCGATGATAGTTTGCCTTTGACATTATCATGTTCTCAATCTATTTTGAGAAACTAAATTAAAGATGTTCCTCATTAACTGGACTAAATGGTTATTTATTTTTAATTTTTCAGCTTTTTCTCAAATCTATTTACTTACTGTAGGACAAACAGTAATCATCATTGTGTTTATTTACTGGTTAACTGATATTTTAATGTCAGGCTATAGTTTTTGTTATAAGCACACCACCCAATTGGCCCTACAGTCTTAAACTTTCTCATCCACACCTACACTGTGTAGTCAGATACTAAAACAAATATTGATCAGCATGGCTGGGACTGTGCTTTGTAATGAGTAACTGGATGACAAATGCTTCAGAATATTTATGTACCCTTTAAAATGTGTATGCTATGAGTAGAGATTAGACTATTTCATAAAACTGGCACCATAAAACTGTTGCAGTGTATGTTTCAACTGTGTATTTTTGTTCCGAACAAGTTGTTTCTAATAGAGCAGATTCAGCATGTGTCCTCTGGCCTGAGACCAATACATTAACCTCCCTTCTTATCAGAGGACTGTTCTAAATCACCCTGACTGGACTCCACACCTCCTTTCCAGCAAGCTCCTGCTCTGTTCTACTTGATGAACCATCCACTTTGTAATTGTTTGAAAGGGAAAGCAAGAGAGAGCGAGAGACAGAGGGAAAGAGAGAGAATATGAAATGATGAAATGACGTCTTTGAGGAAGAGAGAAACAGATGCAGTTCTGTATCAAATAAAATGCAGAACCCAGTGGGACAGACTGTCACAGATCATCAGCACAGTTGCAGAGCTTTACTTTCACAAAGGTTTCTGTTGTTTCATAGAGCAGATTAAAGGCAGATAACAAAATGCAAATCACCCCTTTCTAATTTAAATGACTGTGAGTGTAAGCAAAGAGATAGAAAGGAGAATCACAGGTTTGCCTTTTTTTTTATTACTGCCGAAAACAATGCCGACTTGGGAGGACACTGTCATAATCTTTGTATAACCTAACAGATCACTGAAACTCAGTAATGAGAGTAACAAGCAGCCAGGTGCACATCCTAAATGCCCAATTAGATGTAGTCAAATTTTTTTCATGAGAGGCATTTCACATGCACAACACACAGACTTTCTCTGCTTATATAAAGGACTAATAAACCACAAAAATCATTTTCTCCAAAACATGCATGGTTGTGGTTATTATCTTTTGATATTAATACTTTCTGCTATCAGTTATTTGGCATCTCTGGTATCACTGACAACACTGACTAGGTCTGTCTTCTATCCATAGCACATTTATTCCCATTCTTAAAAACGTTTTACACTATCATTTATTTTTACACACCTTATCAGTAAACACAAATCTTAGCAGTCTTTACTTGCCACGCTTTTGTGTTCCCCAATTTGCATACATGTTTTAAATCTAATTAAGCTACTCGCCATGTTTAGTAATATATTATAGTAGTCTCTGCTTTACATCATGAACTTGAAGTGAATAGAAATGGAATATATACTAATTAGAAAAGTGAGCACTTTTCCTTACAGGCTTATTGTGTCTCCATGGGTGATTATTGTGTCTCCCAGTGGCCCACTACTGAGAGAAGAGCTCCCTGTAAGGCAAATGGAAACTTAGCCAGGACATAATGTTCTTTTAATTTATCACAGAAAGTTAACAGGTAGTCAGAGATATCCTTGGTGGTTTGAAGTAAAGGTTGTCTCCAGAGGACGTACTTTCTCATTAAGGTCAGATGCTATAATTCTCTCCTCAACATGGCACACGACAATCTCTAATTTGGGTCTTTTGAATTTCATATCAGTATGTTATTCACTGTGACAAGTCCCTTACCTAGAAAGGATATGGATCGTGTCTTTGGGTTAACACTTAAGCTATTCATATGCTATTCATAAGATTTGTATATGTATATGTGTGTATGTGTATTTTATGCAAGCACACTACACTAAAACGTGTGTACAGCGCCTACACAATGACATCAAACCTCTAACATGCGCGTATGTGTGTGTGTGTGTGTGTGTGTGTGTGTGTGTGTGTGTCTGTGTGTCTGTGTGTGTGTGTGTTTTATAGTATAGTGATTTCTGAAAAGAAAGAAAACAAGAACATTAACAGAAAACAGAACCATGAGACTTTATACAAATGTGAGATTAGAAGATTCTCGTCAGATCTGCTGTGGGGCTCGTCAGACATTTCGATCGGAGGCGATGTTTCAGCCCTTGCTGAATTCACTGAGAAGCTTTCTCACTGTCTGCCATTACACCCTTTCTGCCCTAGCTTAATCCCAGACAGCTCATCCTGCGATCTTGCATCATAGGGCTTCCCAGAGTCCAGATAGGCAAGCAGATAAGACCAAATCAATGCTGCTTTTCCACACAGTTGTAAGCAAACAGAATTATATCTTTCCTTCTAATTAACTGTTTAGAGATAATGTTGAAGCTTTACGTCATCGTGTTTATTCAGATTTCCATGCTCTATGCTAAAAAGCTATGTTGATCTCACACATTGACTGGAAAGAATCAGGACAAAGACAAATCCCAATCTGATTTTTAACACCACAAAAGGTCACCTCCAGTCAAACCAAACAGATAAGCGGCTGATCTTGTCACCATGATATTTTTTAGCTACAGTATAAACCTTGAAAAAGTATAAGGTGATGAAAATATTGATCTCTTAATTAATACCTTGTCTTTCCTGACAAGCAGTGTCCCAGTGTGGTCAGACATATTCATGTTTAGTTCAGGCAAAAAAGTCTGTTCTTGAAATTATGATTGACACATACACGTTTTCTTCTTTGTCACACTATGAATGCTTCTCTGCCACTAATTGGTCCGCTTTCTTGTTGTAAAAAAAGGTGTGAGTTATTATCTGGACATTGTCAGTTCGACTTGTTATGTATAACACTAACAGAGAGTTTATTTGTGTGTAAATGTGTGTGCAAACGTGTGTTGCATTTAAATAGGAAAAAACCAAACAAACCCAGCAAGCTATTTTCTTATTCCTCTCTCTGATGTTTTAACTTCCTTCCAGGGCACCACATTTAAAACAGACTGAATAAATAAACATGAGCACATTCAAAAACAGAGGGTATCACATGTTAATACACAATGCATGTATGTGTAGGTGTATATGTGAGTGCACTTGAAGTGTTCATCATCCTGACAGGATCAGGGTGTGTTCAATGTGAAAAGCCAGCTGATTGTGGGCGGCCATGCTGGGAATAAATGACAATTGTGACATATTGGTGTGGGATCTGGGGGAATAGAGAAGATTATATTACCGGCAGAGCCACTGGAGCAGTCCATCACCCATTCACATTCAGTTAACGGACACCCTATGCTAAGTGTGTGTCTGCATATGTGTGTATTCACGCTTGTGTGTGTCTGCATGAGCAAAATAGACAGATGGAGAAGACAGCCTGCATGTAAGGACATAAGCGTGTGTGTGTGTGTGTGTGTGTGTGTGTGTGTGTGTGTGTGTATGTATGTGTGTGTGCGTGGAACGGAATCCAATATTCTTATTTCTCAGTCTCTTTGTCCCACAGATCCCTTCAGTCCCCACCCAGTAATGATATATTTCTATCTCAGTTACACACGGTAACCCTGAGAGACCTCTGCCAATATCACCACATGTAGCACTTGTTTACACACCACTGAACCAGGGGGAGCTGTGTGGAGACCAAGCAAGGCAGAGATGAAATGAATATTTATTTCAAATAAGGGTGGGGATGTTCGCTGTCGGATGGGTATTATCATACGCTGCGACCTAAACTGTGGAGGTTATTGCTTCATCATGTTACGCGATAGCTCTATCCCAAGGGGGCTTAAGGAAAAAAACACTGAGATTTGATTTAAATTCGCTCGCGGTCACATCCTTTTTTCTGTTGTCAAACTTGTTAGTCAAGGACAAGGAACTATTACCACAGACATTCTCTGCACTATGTTAGGTTGTTGTCTGCTGACTTTTCAATACGCTATCAGTCAAATCTGCCAGTTCACTGAAGCGTTAAACAGTGACTGAACAACCTTTTGAAAAAGTGCTAGCCATTTCTTCATTTATGGGTAATTGTCCTTGACTACTAGCCTGGGTAAACCCATGATGTCATTCCAGTGAAATTGTACTTCGCTCAGAAAGTTAGCATGGCCACCAAGACTAATTTTTTGCCTGAGATAGGGAACCAATCACAGAGCAGGGAGGTGGGCTCAAGGTGATGACGACCGTAGAGCGACTCCGTTTACATCCAGCATGGCGGCTACAGAGGTGCAGTAACCATTCAAAGCAGCAGTAGATTGTGTGCTAAATAAATTGGAAGTCAAGTTCACTTTGAAAATAGAACAAAAACTTGCACTGAATGATTTTTCCTTCATAAACAGGAAGTGTTTGCGCTGCTCCCTACAGGCTCTGAATACGCCATCGTCTATCGTTGATATGATTGGCTGTAAGTTTGTCCAGTAGCGTACAGAAGCATTTGATCGACATTCGTTGATCCCGCCTCAGATCGAGAAAATGAACGGCCCCTTGCCAGACCCTACCTCAATCTCACATGAGATTGAGGTAGGGTCTGGTGTTAGCCAGGCTACTTGACTACTGTGATGGAGAACGGAATAAGGTTTCAGCTGGAAAGAGCTATTGAGGAGGCAATAGTTCCTGCAGCTTAATTCAAAGAGGATGATGTTGAAGTTGATGAGACAGCTCGTGACATTGTGAACACTATAATAAGAGTAAAGTTCAGGGATTTAAAGCAAGTTTTCTAGTTAAAAATGAAATGTTCAGTCATTTCAGCAGTGTTAGACAACCTTGCACTCTACTTTAAAAAGAAGTCCGTGTTGGGACTACATTTATACTGTCCAGATCCCTAGGGTGGAGTGGATCAATGACCATTAAATATGTCATTTCAAGATGGCTCCTGCAAGTCACAGTGGCATGAATAAAAGATGCATAAATTGCACACACCGAAACACAAAAATTCATACAAGCATATACCTGAAATGTAACCAACTTGTGTTGGTAATACTGATATACTGGTATATTAATATAAGTGAAGTAAAATTATAATGTCTATCTTAATTTTTTTCTTACTTTATGTTTTTGACTTACCTTTTCAACTACAAGATGGCTCGAATGAAGAGCAGAAATATCACATTCACAAATGCACCTTTCTTTCTTTCTTTCTTTCTTGAAGCGTGTGTGTGATCAAGTTAACAGACTCAGAACTGTGCACTGTGGCAAACGAAGTGGAGATCAGATTGCTACACCCACTGCCTATGCCCATTAAGAGCAACATCCTAGAGGTGGAGCCCCTGTTCAATTTTAAATGCCAAGGCACTAGGACTGACCAGACCTTTCCTTTCAAGGGCCAGTGGAAAACCGTCTCCATGAATCCACAGTAGACACTTCTTAGCTGTGAATGCGGGGAGTGTCATGTCAGAGAGGACATTGTCATACGTGTCTGTCAGTTACTGATAGAAACTCTCTTAACATTTAACAGTGTTCCTTGGTCGTGGTCGCCCGTCAGTTAAGCTCAGTCAAGCTGGTAAGACAGGTCAAATATGAGGGGGATGCTTACAGGTTGTCAGTAGGCCCTTCCCCCTGAACACTGCAGACAATAGTAAAGGCTTTATATTTCAGTATTGTGTCTACACCTTACTGGAGCTGGAGCCTTCTGTGTATCAGTGCAAAAGCCTCCTGTTTTAAAGTTTAGTCATACCCATTGCTATGCTGCTCATCTGACACAGTCATTAGGTATTTATCGGGCAACATATGTTTTTCTGTTTGCATTATGAATTTTATTGTATTTAAATTAGTCTTTTGTACAACTACATATTCTGATTATCTTCACTCTCGCCCACAGACAGTTTCAATTTGTTTTTGCTTGCTCAAATTGTTTTAAATCTCAAATGGAATGCAGTTCAGGATCTGTTGACTCAGCCCTTGGACCCCTGCTGCCAGGATTAGTCAGCCCTATAGCTGTTGTTGATGATTCCTCACTGGCCCAGCAGTCCCCCTCTGTGTATCTTTACTACCCTCCATCTTCTTTTCTTGTGGGTTGTGCCTCTCTTCTGTGAAATGGCACAAAAGGGTCAGATTCTCATATTTTAACGCTTGTCATTTCCATTTCTAATCCTCTGAGGCTTTGTCTGGGCTCATGCCAACAATACAGAGCTCTGAACTCCCACCTACAAAATAGTATTTTCAGCCAAATACCGAATACCGGCATTTTGTTAAGGAGAGGTACACCAGGTGATCATGTTCGTGTTAAGTTCTTCAGGCACATGATAATACTGTAGATGTACATCTTGCATTCCATCAACAGTTTATAAGTAAATTATGTAAGTCATTGAAAAATGTATCTGCACAAATCTGAACAAGTGTCAGGCTCCAAGCCAAATCCATTAGCTTGACATATTAAATAAACCCTTTCACTCATTCTGTGCCTGTGATTAAAAAAAGATAACCCAAAACATGAATCAGAAAAGCAGTGGCAAACTATTATTAATCTTCCATGTGGTCAACATCAACCTAAAAGTTGCTGTACTGGGGACTTGCAAAATATTTCACAACAAAATAGGCAATTTTCAGTGAGTAGACAAAAAAATCTGTTCAAGACTGCAGAGAGATTCAACTATGTAATATCAAAGGGCCACAATACATGTGGGTTGTTGCTGGTTGCACTTAAGATTTTTACTCATATTTATAATGACAAGTCCAAAAGCATTAAAAGGATGCATTATTAGTTTGCTTATGAATCAAAATGAAAATATAATGAGAAAGAGAAAATATGAATATTTTTACCAATCAGTAGTTTACAGTGGGTTTGCAAGTGTGTGTGTGTGTGTGTGTGGGGGGGGGGGGGGGGGGGCATGTCGGCACACGGCACAGTATGTGTGTTATGAGACTGCCCAGATTAGTTTTTTGATTGACAAGCCTGAGCTTTAATGGTAGCTTGATGTCAGTCTCCTTTCAGCTGTGCTTAAAATGTGATAAGATATTTATAGACCAATTATACCTACTCTCACCCACACACATGTACACACACACACTCATGTGCACACACAAAGCAGTGTAGAAGCCAACTGAGTTCATGCAGATTGATGCACGTTAACAATTAGCTGTTACTTGCTATTTGATAACTGTTATTATGTACTCAAAGTGGATTGTAAGAAGACTTTGGAACTGATATCAATGAACTCAAACTTTGTGCGAGCATATTAGTTTTTGTAGTGTTCTTATCCTGAGTCACACAGAGGCAATCAGAGCCCATTCAAATCTCTACACACTTAAACAGTAGAATTATATAAGAAGTTTCTCCATCTTTATAATAGTCCTGGTTCAGTGCAGGGTGTAGATTTCAGAAGCCTCTGACAAAGAAATATTATGAACTAACTTTAACTTTTACTTTTTTACTGAAAGCCAAACTACTATAATAAAGAGAAGCAGACAGTGCAGACAGAACATTGTGTTAGCTGCCACAGGGGCATTGCTGAGTGCCCATCACATTGATTGAAGTGCTTAAATTCTTGTCTTGAAACATGTAACATACGAGCACAATCAGTTCACATTCAGTTCTTTCTTCAGTTCTTTCAGACAAAGTCATTACAATATTTTGAATTTGACTTTTTTTATGAAAACATTGTAAGTTATTCAAAAAGTGAAAAAGATAAGTCCATATTTAACTGAACCTTTCTTTAATATGCGTTAGTAAAATTCAGCCTCTTCTTTGATTACTGTTCATCAAAGAAAAGACAATTCATGGAACATAATATGACTCATCTCATAATATCAGTTTCATTGGATCATTAGTGTTTGATTAAAGGGTCAGCTAAATCAGCTACTTATTTACCCCAATGCTAACCCCGACAAGAACATACAAATATTCAAAAAGAGAGGAGAGGAAACAGTCAAAAGGATTTACGGACACAGTATCAGACCACTATTTTCAGGATGTGATATTTACAGAGTTTGAATAGTATTATCGGTAGAAGGAACCTGCAGAGAAGATTCATAAAGCAAAGGAAGGACAGCAGCAAGGAGTAGACAGACAAGTTTTACTAATGGAGAGACAAAGAGGCAAGGGGAAGCATCCTGTGAGCACCTGACAGAACTATTAGAAAGAGAAGAGTAGATGTTTCCAACTGCTAAAGCATGCCATGGTATTGGAAATATGATTTCCTCTATCTGCAGTCCTCCACTCTTTCTCATTCTCCTTTGTCTTCTGCAATTTCTTCTTTGTGAAGAAATCGAGCCATTTTCCCTGTCTCCTCTTGTCTGGGTGGATGTTGCTAACACTGCAGACCTGTCAGTCATTCATCTCTTGGGGAGGCGGGCTCATTGCCTCAGATGGGGGAAGTGACTGAGCAGAATCGTTGATTGGCAGAATCAAGAGGGAGAGGACACCGTGGGGTGGGATGCTTGGAAAGTGGAGCAGATGAGCGCAGAAGAGAGAGGGATATAGAGCGCAAACAGTCTCTTTAGTAGCTACAAACAAAGGTGGCCAGCATGAGAGATTTGCCACATACACTGATGCTTCCTCGAATCTGCTATGAGAATAAAGAAAAAGAGGGACAAACACCTGAATGTACAGATAAGCTTGGACAGCTGAATACAGTTCAATAGCAATTTTTAATCTCTCTTTTGTTGAAACAAGCCTTGTTAGTGTTGCTGTGGATGAACAGGCTAGATAAGGTTTAAAATACAGGCTGCTGGCATGATCTGAGTAGACCACCCCCGAAAGACTGGCTGGACAGATGTGATTGAGAAGAAAAATACCCGCTGGGGGTGGATACGTATAAGCAATTAAGTTGTGAAACAAACAGTATGTAAAAGCAAATTCAGCAGTGATGAGTTGTGCAAGATTGTTAGCTCTAAGTGTGTGGTCTGGAACTGGATGGTCATTTGAGTTACTTAACAAAACAGTCATGTAATATGTGTGGGCAGACGCTTCATTCAAAATTGGCAAATATCGTTAAATGTTGCTGCCACAGTTCTTAAATGATTTAGTATGAATTTGTGCAGCATTTCCAGAGGACATAGAATTATCTAAAATACAGAGGTTTCTTGCTTAAACTTTCTTAAAAATCCCAACGAGGGACCCGTTAAATAGCAAGAATTCCCAACATATGAGCAAGGTGTTTTTAGTTAAAACTCAAGCACTGACCCGATGGACATCTGGACAGAGCACAGGGCATCCTGACCGGGTACAGTACAAACTGAGCATCAAGCTCAAGGAGAGTTTGACGGGAACAGAGAAAGTCTCTGTGACCTTCTAGGTAGGAGGGCCTTGTAGTCACCACAGTGCTTCAGGGATGTTGATTTATTAGGAACAAAAAAGATTTCAAGCACACTAATGTGGCAGTCAAAAATGATGTCAGAAGGGCCAGTCGTGAAACTTTAATCAAACACATTTGGCTTATCTAAGGCCTAATCCATTGGGAGGCAAATGAAAAGTGGAATGGTGTGATCAAGGAGTATGCCAAATTTCAGGGCATTATGTAGATGATTTGAGAAAGCTGGAGGAGTTCTCCGAAGCCTTGGCAATGATTGGGGTGTCGATGGGCATAGAGAGGTGGATCAGCTGTTTGATTGGGATTATAAGGCAGGTGTTGAAAGGATAGCTCAGATACCAGATTGTACAGATGGAGAGGACTGTTCATGGTGAAAAAGGCTGATTAAAGGTATTGCCAAATGTTTGATTGCCCCTGGTAATGTTTTTGTCCCTGTGAGACTGGAAATGGTTGTCAGGTAGAAGGATCTGAGGGGGAGGAGAATAGTATGACACTATGTAGCGAGACTGGGACGAGTTGTGTAAGGCCTTAAAATGTGAGCATTTGCAGGCAGAGATGGTTCAAAGAGTCCCTACCTTGAGGGGAGGCAGATTTTTTTCAGTATCCCCATGCAATGGCTGCAGTTCTCATGTTGACTTCAAGTTTTTATGCCATGGATAAATGTAAACTTTTCTTACTGTGGACATTTATTTATACTTTTTATTTTTTTATATTATCGGCATTGAGGCCAGTTAAGATGTGTATGTATAGGTTAATGCTGCAGGATGGTTGATCAGTGGTTGTAGTACATCTGTGGATTCTCGTGGGGTCAGTGCTATTAAAAATCAATGAGTTGATGCCAAGAACATTTTTCAGGAAAGAAGAATAGTATGCATTATACGACCAAAGTGCCTGAGAGCTATACACAAATATACTGTACATTTGGAAACACGAAATGCCCTCATGCATCTGGAAGACTAGTATAAGGCAAACAAGCATCAACCAGCTGGAGGCTGATGCACTGAACATCCACATCAAAGACAGTTGGCTTGGTGTTTTTTAGCTGTAGTGGCTAGGTCAGTACATGAATTAAAGATGTTGTAAAATGGTTATTTTATTCACATCATACAACAGTACTACTACACTACTTTGATGCTCACAAGTTGAGGTTTTAAAACCAACTCAGTTTCACTCAATCTAATCATCACACAGGGACTATAATCTCTTCTAAAATGGCTACTTTTTCAATTATATAACCTACAGTGATATGTGTTTTCAGATTTGTGCACTGTGATAAAGATACCACCAATATCCATGTGAAAATACTGTGAATTTTCTATTAAGGTGCTTATTGCATTGCGTGATGAGCCCTTGTCTGTGTCCCTGTGGAGTCTGGCTCTGGCTGGAAAGCAGAACTAAACCAAACTGTTGAACACAGCTGCAAAATGTTTATGTGAGGCCATCACATCTTGCAAGATAAATGTGCTGCATCAGTGACAATATGCAACTCTCTCCAAAGGTGCCAAGGAGGTAAATGCAAGTGGGAAGACCTTTACAGTACGGAGCTCTCTGCAGCTGCACGTGGACAGAAATGATGATGGAGTGGCCTACACCTGCAGAGTGGACCATGTGGCACTCTCACAGTCACAACAGCAGGCCACTGAAGTATTGGATGTCCACTGTGAGTGTACACACACAAAGATATGCACACACTCAAACACACACGTGGACTGTACATGTGGACATGACTGGAAAAAGAAAATAAATGAAAAGGGAAGAAACTAAATCCCTTTTGTAAAAAGTGTCTTAACATCTGCAGAATACTGTTGTATTTGACTTGTGTTAGTCTGTATTGCATAATCCAATCATTTATCATCTGTGGAAAAACTCTATATACTCTGTTTACATCTATAGATTTGATCAAAATGTATCAAAATTTTAGAACACTAGTTTTTGAAAATTTGAAGTAAACTTAATGGGATACACCATTTTTGTCTCAAACCTTTATGTGATTTGATGTTGAATATGTTGCTAAATCGTAACATCAAAACAAATCAATATTGTTATGATCATATGATAATTATTTATTATATTATACTATTATAGGCTACTTGTGAAATAAGTTATTGCTAACAGAATTTGTAATATATCTTTGTTGTTTGGTTGGATTGATGCTGTTAGTGTTTGAGTTTTAAGATTCTTTTTCCTTTTGTACATTTTTATATATTATATTATATAATTATATTATATATATATAATTATATTATATAATTGATTATAAATATATCCCCAGGCTTAAGTAACAGAATACAGGGAATGGCATTACCTTATTAGTATACAAAAAAGATGTATACTGTATATCATTAAAGTTCCAAGTAAAATAGATAGTCTAGTTAAATGTGGAATTATTACCAGGATTACAATTTTAAAAAAGGGTTATATAAAGAATAATATAGTACCTGTTCTGTAAAAGTCCAAAATGTAAGCAGAGCAGGAACACAATAGCAAAATAAATCACTGATCCACACCGCAATGGTGTGAGTAGAGGATGAAACTACATGGTGCATGCAGGTGCGCACAGCAGGTGCACACAGCAGGCGCACAGCAGGCGCACATACACAAACTTCACACACAGTGAATTTATGCTGTGAGAGTAGTCAGGGATGTTGTTACGCACTGTGGCAGTCCCTAAAATTCACACAAATGGGTTAAAAGAGAGCTTAAGTATATGACAGGACACATAACGGCCCTCCACTGAGACAACGTGTGTGCCTAACATGACCACAGCTGACAGTGCGTCACTGGTCACTAACCACATTCAACACTGAATAAGTCAGAGAAAACTCATTGTGCAGGTTGAACCAAATAAAATGAGATGGTACAGTATGTCTGCCACTGCCATTCCTCTGAGAAGACCTGTGAAGGAGGACAAAGCTCATGTTGAGTGGGTACAAATACCCGCCAGGGGGGTCTTCCCCCGCTGTGACATCATGCAGTATGCCTGTGTGACAGCTTCACACAGCCAGTGGGATAAGCAGTATTTTGTCTGAGGCTTTCCTGAGACTGTTCTTGTTGAAGGACATCATGTGTTGTGATCTTTCATTGTAGGTTTATAGGCTACTGTTCGAATTTGCTTAATGAAAAGCAACATTTTCTTCAAAAAACACTGAGCAAAGGACACATTTTAATGCTAAAAACCCCGCTTTCCCCATTTTCTTTTCAAAGGCTACATTGTTGTGCCGTCTTACAGAAAACACTTAAGTAAAAGTCATTTTATAGATATTTCTTGTCTTGTCTTTATTTGTATATTTTGTATCGAGGTAATCCAAAAATAATGGAAAGTAATCAGTCATTATTGTATTACTCTAATATTGTGATATTTGGATTAGGTAACTGACTGAATTTTTAACAGGTAATTAGTTATTGTATCAGAAAACATTAAATAACTCTCCCAACCATGTGTATCCCCTATAGTCCGACCTCACTTTGAACCCTCTCTGTTTGTCCTAGATGCTCCTCGTGTGGAGATCATCCACTCTCTTGCAGTCCCACAGGAGGGTCAGTACTTAAAGCTGGAGTGTTTGTCCAAAGGAAACCCCTCGTAAGTCACTCTGATTTTGTAGCTAGCATGTGCTTTATATAATGCATCAGACAGATATAAGTTACATGCCTTTGTTTCTCTTTCTCTTCCTCTCACCTCCCAGGCCAGATCCCGTTATGTGGACAAAAGACGGGGGTGAACTTCCTGACCTGGACAGGATGATTGTAGAGGGGAGGGAGCTCACCTTTACTTCACTCAACAAGACAGACAATGGCACCTACCGCTGTGAAGCCAGCAACCACCTAGGGACCAGCAGTGACGAATACGTACTCTACGTATACGGTGAGTTCAGAGGAAAGAATTGGATAAACTGGATGATTATATATCATGTGATCACGTTCACATGTAAAAGAAATCTTCAGTAGTTACATACTTGACAGCACATCGATGAAGAAGACAAAATCTGCTAGATGACATCTTGGACTCCAGTAATGCTACATATAAATAGTGTTAAGTATGAACCTCACAGGCACAAACACCAAACTCCTGATCTGCATTCTGTATCAGTGCTAAGACTGATTAGTGGTACCATCCCTCACAGAGAGAATAAGGGCCTCAGGTGACACAAATGCCACCAACGCCTTTCCTTAAATAAACCTGCGTCCCAGATCCTCCACACACACACTCACACACACATACACACCAGGAGGGAAATGTGTGAGGGAGGCAGAATTTAGTGCTGCATTGTCAGGAATATCACCAGGAAGGATAAGTAATTCCTAGCAACGCCAGAGGAGGTGGAGGATAATAAGACTCAGTGTCAGGGAAAACAGATAGCTCTTCTTCTTTCCCATTTCTCAACTGCTGATATTCTCTTGGCATTAAGTAATAATGCTTAAAAAAGGAGAGCAGTGACACATCTCTCTTCACTCTGTTTTAGGAAGTTTGACATTGTGTGATGAGAGACAGAAAGGCAGGTAGTTTTTGGCCAGAGAAACCATACAAGTGGGAGCACAAGAGAATATCCCTAAGTGGATCAATAAAATATTTCATTATTAATATTACATGCACCTAGTGAGGGAGAGTTTCATTTTGTGTCTTATTTAAAGGAATCATAATCTAATAGAAAAAACGAGAGAATAAACCTCTCAGTGGCAGACAGATATGCTTTGCCAGAGCAATAGTGATTTTATAATATGGTCCTGACTCTCCTTGGTGGGTGTACAGTAATAACCAGATGTGGAGCTGTTGACAGATGCCACCAAGGTTTCCATCAATAGTTTATGAAGTGCTTTCTGCTGGTTCTGCTCAAGGACGCATCATCTGAAAATCTCTGGAACACTCAGAGATTTTCTTGTTTAATTGTGTTTTGAACATAAGAAAAACATCCAACTATAAGGTTACATCTCATTACTTGATGCTACACAAACATCACTCACTCGTATGTACCCTAATGCAGTGATTTATTGTAAGAGCAAATTTATACCGTCTGTATCCATATTGCTGCAAATTTTGTCTGCACGTCTGTAAGGAATGTATGTGCTGATAGACAAGACATGTGTGAAGGCATCTATGTATACCAATGGAGTGAGGCGCAAATATAATTCAAAATCAGACATGGTTTTACTCATACTACACTGTGGTCTGCATATGTGATATATACACATGCTCATCATAAATTGTGTTCTACACCTGTGTTGAGTAAAACTTATAAGATTGATACAATCCAAGGTAAGGCAGAAGGTAAAATCCCAATTAATTTATTCTAATTAGTAATACTGTCATCACACTTTTTAATTTTATACGGATCCTGCACAGTAGCTACTGTGTAGGATGTACAAACATCATCCATTCATTCATTTATATGTATGTATGTATGTATATATATGTATATGTATATGTATTTATATATATAAGTCTTATATATCTTACATATCATAACCTCTTGACCTTGTATTTAAGTTCTTTGAGAAATTAATAATGTAGTACAAAGGTTGTGATATGTAGCACAACAAGCTAGTGAATCTCTTTAAATGGAACCATGTTCATGTCTGCCTTACAGCTACTTTCCAGAGACTGAAAACGTGATCGTTGTTATAAGTCTTTGAAGCCATTTAAAAAGAAACTAGTGTGACTGTAATTTTTGAGACAGAGGAAAATGTTACACAGTCTATAAGATATATCAGGCTTTCGATACACATGCAATACTGTCAGTAGGATTGATTCTATTGTTGGTTTGGCTCTGCAAATCAGATTTGTTGACAATAAGAAAAATATAGAAAATCATCAGCCATATCCTTTAAAGCAAATCATTTATGTTACAGCCGCCATCTTTGCTTTCAAAGCCACAAAATAGGACAAGCAGAGGTGGATGGGTTTTTCCCAAGCAGAATTCTCATCCAGGTAAACGGGGAAATAATTTCAGTGCCTACCCTTATCTGAATCTGTTATCAACACTAGTGTAATTACCATTGTTAGAAAAAAACATTTATCACAATATTGATTAGGATTGCTGAGTTGGGGGATAAATTTAAGAAATTATTTTCGTCGATAATGTATTGGTCCACTTGAGGCCTATCACAGCACATTATTACTTAAATTGCAAAAATGTTTCATGACATATGGCTGAGATTTAGCACTTCCTGCCTAATTGCAGTGAATATTTTGTGGAGGTTTAATTAGTGTGATTGTCCTACATGCCATGGTGTCTGTGTGCACCTAACAGTTCCTTCAAATGCCAGCCAAATGTAACAGCAAGACTAACCAATGCACTTAATGGCAGTGATGTTATTAAACTGACAAATTTTGTACCACAAAAAAGGCAATTGGGTATGGGAGGGTCAAAGAGTCCCATCCAGATTCATTACTTGTTCTTTTGAAATGGCACCCAGTCTGTTCTTACCCTTCATTAGTGATTAGCACATCTTTTAGCCTTTCATAATTGCAGCCATAATTCTTGGAAAATACCTTTTTAATGGTTCCTCTGCAACGAGGAGATGGCTTCTCTCTTCCCTCTTTCTGCAAGACATGCATTTAGCTGCTTAGTGATTCACAGTAAGGCTGAAATGTCACTGAGACACCCAGGACAGTTGGCCCTAAGAAAGAGAACCATATCCAATTAAAAGCCTCTAGCTCACCATAAAAATCAGAGTGACATAAACATAAAAGCCAAGGTGGTAGTGTAACCTCATTAACTTTGTCACACAATGTTTCAGTCCAATTTTTCCTGTTACTTTAACTTGTGACAGTGAGAAACGTTATGTTGGATGAAGCACTTTTCCCATTACCCTGTGTGCACTGATAGCTTTACCTTTTTTATCCTAAAATCATTCTTGCAAACATAATTGGCAGAGATCATTTGTTAAATCATCTTCTTCATTTGGCATATTCCAACTTTCTTCCATCTCCTACATTAAGAGGTTCCTGGTGCAATATCTATCTTCATCTACATCAGCCAACGTGATCAGATTTGAGGTTAATCCAGCTCTCTTGCTACAGATATAACCCTCACATTCAAAGAGCATTTTAAATCATAATGAAAAGAAAAATGTGCAGGATCGGGACTCTAACATAACATACAGACAACTTGCAACATTTGTTTTTTCTATGCTAATCTGTAAATATTGCATTACTCTTTTTCAGTTTTTGCCAAAAACACACCCACAGACTACTCTCACACATGCAGGAACATGTAGACAAATACTACTGCCTTCTTGTGGATGAACATGTTTGATTTGTGAAATATACCTCTCATCTAGAACTCTATATGCTTAATAGTTACGTCACAAAAGTACATATTAGATGCTGAGCTATTTGTGTCACTTCAAATATGGCTTATGTGAACCATTTTTAAGTGATGAAGGTTGTTTAAGGTAAATAAATTGCGCAGAAATACATTTACAAGATACAAATGTGTGTGTGTATATATATATATATATATATATATCAGTGATCCATAAAATGTTCTTTTTTGAATTGGCAATAATTCAAATCCACAAAAACGTATGAGCAATGCTTGAATTTAATGTATTTTATGTTGTGCATCATTTTTCATTAACAGTGATTTGTTATTGCATTTTAAAAGGTGCATGTTTTTATCATGTCATGATTTTGCATTTTTTTGTTCCCCTGTTTTGTCTTACACCAGTGTGTGTTTCTCTGTTGCAGTATTTAACTGCCACCATTTGAATTCAGTTTTTTTTTGTTGGTGTATTTTTTTTCCTTGTGTGTAAGTGTCTATCTGTCCCCTCCACCAGACGTCCCCACCACCCTGCCTCCATCCACCACTCCCCCCCTACATCCCATCCTACCAGACCCTACTGATCTATTAGGCACCCACGCCTCAGACCCCACAGTCACTGGCAACAGAGGTACAGTACCACCCCACGCATCTCCACAACCCCCTCAGCATGCTATATTCTAATTTTGCTCTTACTTTTTATTTCCTACTCCTCTGTCCTATTGCTTCACTTCCTCAAGCTTCAGCATCCCTATCTTATGTGGACACACTGAGGACTGGAGATACTGAGAATGGGGAAAAATATCCACAATAATGCCTTACTGGGACAAGTTTTTCTGCCTGTCTTCTGATACAGGGTTTTGTTTTCACATTAAGGGTATTATTTAGATTTTCTAAGTCTCCAAGACACACCAGTTCATTGTATTCAAAAAGAGTCTAGCTGTCCAAATACTCAATCCACTGTCCCCGTGACATTTCAAAAGACTTCAGTACTTCTGTGCCCTGAAACCTCAAAGAAGCAAATGTCATGTCCAACTGAAAATGTCTGGCCACTTGAGATGTCTCATCATGACTCCTAATTCTGTGTTAGAACTTGGAGAGTTCTGACTTGAAAGCTCTTTTTCAAAGTTAGCATAGTGGACATCTTACTTCTAAGACTGTGTATTTGGTGTTTTTAGGGAATCAATTTCTGATGAGTATGATTGTTGTTGATATAATCCTCCATTGTAATATGAAACATGAATAATGGGACACTATCTATAATAAGGCTGAAAAATAAATGTTGAGAGAGACATAAAATGCTGACGTTATCTCAAATTACAATTATCTCTCATTCCTGCAGAGACTGATGACATGCACAAACTTATGGTTATAAATTTAAACTTTAAAATCACTGGTGTGTGTTTAAGTTTGTACAGCAAGGACCCCATATCAGTCCGCATGTAGTGCCCAATTGTGGTATTGTCACTAGAAAATGAGACATCTTGTCAGGTCAAATCAGAAAGGTTAGGTGTAGTGGTAGGGTGTGTGTGGTAGGCAGAGGTGAATGTCTTGGCATGTTGACCTGAGGCCATGAAAACTGGCTCCTGGGAGGTGGAATATCACGTCTCGGATGAGGAAGAAGCTGGAGCTACAGTAGGACATGGAGCGATACCAGATACATACAGTATACCTCTGGGAGAACTTTTTTCTATCCTGTGTGAGGTTGGGGACATGGTATTTGAGTGGGACATGTTCCAGTTCTCCATTGTGGAGGCAGCTGCTCCAAGTTGTAGACAGAAGGTCACTAATGCCTCACATGGTGCCAGCCTGAGTGCCCACTTATGTTATAATCACTGAATTAACTGCTTACCTCAAGTGGGGTTTTGTCAAGTGATAAACAGAAAAGTGTGAGACGCTTGTGAACCCTGTAGTAGAGGAAGAGTTGAAACATTTGGTTGTCTTTGTTGACATGCCTCTTCAGTTGAGGTTGAAGACAGCATCTATGGAGCAGTTCCCATTTTCAAATAGAGGACCCAATCCCCATAGTGCTGGAAAGACGGCTGCGAGTAACTATCGGACCTCAGTTTCAGGAGGAACAATGCAGATTTAATCTTTGTTGATCTACCTCTTTACTCTTGCAATTATACTGCAGGGTCTTGTATAAATATGAAAAAGGCATATAACTGTGTCTCCAAAATATTAGTATGATGCAGACATTTATTTATGGTGAAAATGTAATTATTATATGATATATTATCATTCGTTATCAGCTATGTCTGTATAATCCAAAGTGAATGGACATTCAGTCTTTGTTTAATCAACATTTATTTTCTTTGCACCTGAATAGGATGTGATTAAATATCCCAATTTCTTTCACCCCATTTTAAAAGCCTTTGTGTGAGTAAGTGACACACTTACTCACACAAAGGTGACAAAGGACTACTTTGGAAAACGTTCAAATGACCATTGTTTGGCTGAATTGCAGTTTGTTTAGTGACTATCTCTTCGCATGCTGCCACACTACAATAATGCTGACACAGCTCCATGTCTATATGGTAGACTGATGAGTCAATCAAAGTTTTTGAGTGACATGTCAATTTTAAACTAATGTGCTGTGACAGGCTGTATGCAAAGAGGCTCATGGCTTCGAAAAGGTGTTGAAAGTACTTTAACTATTGTGCCAACTGATAATTTCTAATATTTTATATATCTTTTTTTGATAACATAGAAAACTGTAATAACAATGTAATTCAACACCTAATACAATTATATTAACATGAGATATCCAACACTCTGATCTCTTCTCTTGGTCCCTAAATTCTCTGCATTTTTTCTCTGCATTTTCACATTCTTATTTTTATTCATTTTCGTTTATCTGTCCATTCTCTCACAATGTAGACATAACGGAGTTTACCTTTTGTTCTATTTTGTGCCCCCTCTCTCTAATATTCTCAACTTCATGGTGCTCCACAGTCCCATTCACTCTGAATAATATCCTCTCATCACCACTGCTTTCTCCAAATTACCATCTTTAAAGTCCTTTAGGAGTCTTGACTCCTCTTCTACTTCTATTCTGCTGCTTTGCTTTCTCTCAAAGCTTTTGTTTCAATTTCCCTTCGTCTGCTTCTTCTCCTCTTCCCCTTACATCTCTCCAAAGACCCTGTTAGATAACAGGCTTCCACACATTGTTGGATATTCTTCATCAGCGTGTCTCAATTCTTCTCTTATGTCTGTTTGTGTAGTGCAGAGACACAAGATGAGCTGAGATTCTCAGTGTATCTTAAGGGAATCTAAATATCAGACTCCTCCACTGCGTCCCCAGTCACAGGATACTACACTATCTGCTTTCATATGTCTACTTGATTTATTACCAGGTCTCTTCACAGGCTCTGGATAAAAGCAAACAACTGTGGAGCTGTACCAGCCCCATGACGTTTTGTCTTTTTAATAAAGTTGTCTGCCTGAGCAGAGGAAATACACACTGTATGATGAGCACTATTACTTGTATGCACAGTATTAGCTTATGATATACCCGATGAGCTCTTTCAGTTGTACCTCTATCTGCTCTGCTGTATTTATTGTAACTGTCCTGCATCTTATGTCTCTTGTTATTTATCATCAGGACATCACAAATAAGACAACACAATACCACCATAAGTACAGCAGATGCATCATCCAACAAGAACCAGTTCAGGCAGAGAAGATATGCAGTTGGTGCCACAAAAAATTTAGTTATACAATGTTTGGACATAGGAGAGACTCTAGGTTCACAGTTTACTGGTTTTCATTGAATGAATAATTGATAGATGGCCTCAAGTCACATCAAAGTTGTGCATGTTCAAAAGGTGTTCAGACAGAATTCTTAACATTTTCTTGAAAGGTGTTAAGATGTCAGGTGTTATTAACTGTATTAGATACAGATCCCATGATCTGTCCTTGAGAATGTTATGTGCTTCCACTCATTACATTGAACCCAATCACACAGCAAGGCAACAAAAACAGAAATGAATGTGCATGCAGCTGCAAATATTTTTCATACTGTTAACTTCAAGTATACCATAACTACTTTATCCATATTATTTGTCCAGGCTAAAATCCCTGGAAAGTAATAAGTAGGATTTGTAACAGAAGTCACATTTTGAGTGTTGCTTCCTGTGTTCATTTTAAATGTCCCAGTTACCCAATTGAAGTGTATAGTAAGGACAGTCCAGTCATTGTGGTAGCCATGAGTATTGATAATATTGGATTAATCTTCAATGCCACGTATAAGTAGCTACCTGACTAATTTACTCCACTACTTTTTTTCTTTTTTGGCCATTCATGTTCTAAGATTATGTGTGTCCTTAAACCCCTAGATTCAGTATTAAGACCTTAGTCGTGATTCAGCTCCTCTGATATTAGTGCTCAGAGTCAAGAGTGAGGTCCCTCTGTCTTTGATCTCAATAAGCCCTTTTAGCTGCCAGGACAGGTCTATTGGACAGCAAGGTGATGCTGCTGCATTACATATTGGATGAGAGAAATGAAAGAGCCCTTATTGAGCAAATTTGGAATCTGAAACCACCAAATATATGCCATTGAACTCAACTATACTTACTTATAATAGTGACAGCAGTGCAATATTTAACAGGTGATTCTGCAACCATTTTGAAGCTTTTTTTGTTTTTAAGCCAGGAAAGACCCTGAATTATGAGAAACAAATGCATTCCAAATTCAATAACTGTGTGATTTTGAGTCTTTCATGTTTTTTCAAGCATGCTATAAATAGCCTTTAATATACCAACATGGTCTCATCCTTCACAACCCAAATGTAAGAGAGAAACAGTATTCACATGACAAGCCTATATTGGCCACACAACTGAAAACAACCTGCCTGCACTTTTTCATTCTGTGCATAACAATTACTTGTTGTCCTCTCAGTAGTCATAAAAATTACATATTCCGTATTTATAAAAACATGTTTGTAAGATATACAATGAAGATACAAGAAGTTATTTTACAGTATGAGTTAACAATAATATCTTCTTTTTTTTACATCTAATTTTGCTGACATGGTGACTGCAAGTATTAGTGGCCATTGTACCATTTCATGGAAGCATTTATTCATCCTTACAGGAATATTAGTGAATTAATATTTCATTTTGTAAACTCAGTGAAGGGAAATTTAAATTTGACAATAACCTATGCCTTTAATTCTAGCTGTTGTTGACCTTTGGAGTGCATCAAGTGTACAGGTATGCAAGAGATTCCTCTGTTTTTCACCCATACTGTATAATGCCAGGACTGATGCATAACTGCAGTCTGTGATTCACTTTAATAATGAAGCGCTGGCAGGTATACCTAACACACCCACCACCTCGACAGCCCAGCCAGCCTTAATGGAAATAATAACTCTTTCACTAAGTATCAGAGGTCTATGCAATGTCACCGAATCCCCCTCTCCACAAATTCTCTAAAACCTGCCAAATGCTTTTTCATGGCTTGCAAATTAGCTTTGACCTTGTGCAGCTGAAAGGTTGAATAATGCACAAGGGTTTCTTCGGTGTTTAATATATTTACTATTCACTTCTCATAATCAGCATTTGTGTGGCCAACCCAAGCTCCTGTAGCCTAATATTGCAGCAGAAAAAGGGCCCACTGCCGAGAAGATAGTAATTATTCATATAGTGTTCTCTGCCTGTGGAGAAGACAGAAAAAATGTAATTGTACCCGTCGAGATCCTTGCACAGTAAAAGTTCTCTTTTCTTAGGCCCATTAGTTCTTCCCTAAGAGGAACAGAAGATACAAATAAAGAACTTAATCAAAAACCTTGAGACAATCAAAATGTATTTCATAACTTTTATTGCTAAATTGTTTCAAATTAAAGTGGTTGTTATCATGGTAATCCATAACTACCATGGTCCAGAGCAGAGGTCTTTATGGTTGGTATTCTAAAGCCAAATACAAAGGATCTCTGCTCTGCTCTTGAAGTCACACTCGAGGAGAATTCAAGAGCAGAGGCAAGGGATTGGTTAAGGTTCAAAAATTGGGATTAGACTGACCTTTCTCCCTTTTCAAGTGAGTGCTTTCCAAAAAACTGCATAGGAATAGTAAGATGTTAAAACAGGACTACTCTCACCCTGTTCAGGTTCCCAAAACTTGAACCAGATGATCCATGCTGAGACTTCTAACCACCCTCAAAAAATCAGCCCACTAATCTTAATTTAGATGTCTGTCTGTTTTAGGCAACAGTAGTAGTCTCAACTGAGGATTTCCTTCTAATTGGCCCTCATTAAGTTAAGTTAAGTTTTTGATAATATTTAGAAGAGATTAGCATGCATATCAAAAGTTTTGATTTGTTTAGTTTTAGCTGAATGCTTTATACTGTATGGAGTGGCTGCTCCATACAAAACACAAACTACACTGTCCTTCCCGTTGTGAAAATAAAATCTGGATTTAGTAAGAAAACATGAATCAGAGAATGAATTAACTGAAGGCAATATCAGAACTCAACACACAATACAATTGCAACATACCTCTTAAAGATATGCTTTTCAAAGATGGGAAGATGGTTGAAATTTAAGTGAGACCTGTTTTATTGCTGTTACACATTGCCCAAAGAATAAAAAGGTCACATTGCACTTCAGATACTTATGTTTAATGCCTTTAACCCCACATTCACCTATTCAAGCCTCTTTAGACTGAGGACAGACCTTCTGTGAAACTCGATAAGTGAAGGGACAATTTTCATTCCTTGGAGGGATTTCTAACTGCTTTATTCCATTGCTATTGATCATGTTTTAAACGGTGAGCACAGGTTAGGCCAAGTGATGAGCAAAAGACATATTTTCTTGAGGGAAAGTGTTCAGGTCAGCTAGTTGGTTGCCGTGTTTAAACCAGACAGGCTGAGTTCCGGTTGCAGCATCCCCTGGGGGGGGGGATGGTTAAATATTGATGAATACCAACCATTTTCTCCCCCACTCTCCACTCTTTCCACCATTAAACTGAGGAACACCGGAGAAATTAAAACATAATGCAAAGGTCTTTCCACTTATTGCCGGCCAAGCTTATTGATGACCTGTCACATTAACTCGCTTTGGGGAAGAATTATAGCAACAATTTGGAATAAAGTGTAGAACAGAAAAAGAGAAATCATTAGATCCTGGGGCTAATGTTATGAATTACATGTAATAGCCCCTCTATTCATTAAATCTCACTAGCAGAGGACACTTTCAGCAATCTTGAAGATGCACACACCTACATGCACACACACACAGCAGTCTAATTTTCGTTTGTTGACATGAAGTTTTATTTGGTCCTTCATTCATTGTTCTCTGCTGGTCTCCCTCAGGGGGGTTGTTTGGTTTGTGGCAGGCAGCTTGCTTCCTGCAAGATCATTTCTATGTGGGCTACTGTTTCTGCTGCTCTTGATCTGCAGTTGGCTCCCACAATGTGATTCTTCAAAACTAACCAGCAGCACAATGCATTTTATGAGAGAAAATATTTGAGAAGCATCAGCAATGTAGTGGTGATTAGGTTACCATAAGTGTATCATTTGTGTTATCTCCTTGCTTCTTCCTCTGTTGTATTTTATTGCTGTTTTGAAGAGGTTATGGATTTCATAGAACACGGAGCTGCTTTGATAAACTGATTATTGCATGCGACTTAATTAATTCACATGATTAATTATCTCGCTTTGCTTATAACTTCATGCTGTTATCCCGCTGACCACAATTTCTTTTAATTCTGAGAAGGAGGCGGTTGAATATTCAAGATAGTGTCCAAGTCCACGTGTGGGCTTTATTGAATGATTAGCAGAAGTAATTTGTTTTCAGAATCTAATTAATCCACTCAGTCCCAGCAAGCAATAATGTGCAAGGACACACACAGACACACACACTCACGCACACACACGTCACGTCTCAGTAATATCTCCTCTTTTCTGTCTGTCTAACTCTTTCACATGCATAGGTGCATGTATTGAAAAGTGTGTGCACATGTGTCTCTCGGTCCTCTGCTACAGCCTCCAGGGACTCTTTCATCTTGGCAGTAGAGCCAGCATTAGATGCAGATTGGAACATTTCTAGTCTCAGCCAAAAAAGTTAGGCGTAATTGACTCATTGAACAAGTCACATCTGCAGGCACTTTTCACCAGTTTCTCTCCTTTACTTTCTCTGTGTTTGCAGGCAATCTTTCGTATGTGTCTCTAACTTTAACTTGCCATCATTGCAGCAGAATCCACACAGAGTGATATGTGTCTCTTTATGTTTCACATTTAAACATGTGCAGTGTTTCATAATACAAATGTGCAAAAAGCTCAGGACACACCACTGGTTGTTATATGTGGTTATAACTTATTCATAATGAGTAATTGTCCTGTATATGAGAAACCTCATATTAACTGCAGAAAAATACAAACAAAAAGAGGCACATCTTACTGTACCTTCCAGGGCTTTGAAAGATATTTTAGTGTTTCTCATGAATGTCAAAATCCTCTTAGCTCCTTTTAATGCAATCTAATAGTGTCTATTTTAACACACGGATGTGCTCACACACATTCGGAGATTCTCTGACCGACACCACAGACACAAGGACACTGCAGCTCTATAAGCCTATGCTTAAGCTAGCTGCTGCTTTTATTGATCTGAGCAAGTGAAACCATTGCTTCACAGGGCTATATCTAAGGTAGAGAGAGGGAAAAACGTGATCCACAAGAAGAAAAAGATGCCTCTGGGGGATGAATTTCAGTATTAGCAAATTTAATACCAAGGGGAAAGAGACACATACAAAAAGAGAGAAAAAGAGATGTTAAGCTGCAGTA
This sequence comes from Scomber japonicus, assembly GCF_027409825.1. Classification (NCBI taxonomy): domain Eukaryota; kingdom Metazoa; phylum Chordata; class Actinopteri; order Scombriformes; family Scombridae; genus Scomber; species Scomber japonicus. The sequence continues at coordinate 17,367,077 of NC_070590.1, read as the reverse complement.
ACATTTGAGTAGCATGCGGATATGATGGGTTTAAGGAGCTGCATCTGATCGGTTGAGACTGTTCATTTAAAAAATGACTCTAGATGAAAGTCATTGCAGAGGATGCTATACTGTCAGGCCCAAGAGATGCTGTGACTCTTTACTTTGGGAAACATCCTAACTGAAGATATTGAGGATGCTTCACATTCCTTCCAAAATGTGATAGTATATTGTTAGTTATTTAATCTGACCAGATAATTTGACTCCACATTGTATTTTTTTTTTCTATTTCCAGCCCTTGCACACCACCTATAAAACCCACACAGTATCAGTATCACATAGTGCATCCATATGAGGCGTGAATGGGGCAGTTTAAGAGTAACACTTTGGACTCAGTCCGGCCAAGCAGTGGCTTGCAGAAGCACTGAACCCCTTTAATTTATTAAACAGGCCAGGCGACAAGGAGAGGGTTATAAATATTAAAAGAGGAGTTTGCTTTGCCACGCTCTCATATTAAATCACACAGAGAAGAATGTATCTGCTCTTATTAAAAGATTATGTGTTCTGGAGCCATAAACATGTATAACCCTCTTCTCTAGATCCCTCTTCTCCTTGTCTTCTTTGGTTTTCTGTCTTGGTCGAAATAAAATTTCAGTCTTTTCCCGTCCATCAATCTCTACTATTCTTCATTGCCTTTTTCTGTGCGTCTTCATTTGCCCTTACAGTATTTTTCTCCTTCCGTGACTCACAGGGGACTAGAACAGTAGAAAAATAGAACATGTAACAACAAAGTAGATGGACCATGTTTTAAAGACACTCCCATGAAAATATCTACACATTGTAAGTTATGATGAATTTATGTTGCAGGTATTTGAAAAACTGGTGCAGGCTAAATGTTGCAAGATATCAAGTGAATGGAATTCTCCACTGAAAGTCTATTCTTGAGCATCAAATACTTACCACATGGTGAGGGAAATGCTTTCAAGTGTATAGCTTGCTGCTTCTTGGACAACTGCTGTAGTCAGTCTGGATTCACACTACAAAATGGAACAGAAAAATTTAAACATGCTGCTACAGCATAGTCAGCTTCTCCAAAACTGACCCATACTGATTGGCCAGTAGATCACCCAAAATGTTATTTCTAGTGATAGCACAACATGAAAGTACTGTTTATTTAGCAGTGGTGAGGGAAAAAATATTTGGAACATGCTGAACATACAGATCAACAGAAAAAGTAGATTATCCTCCATGATGTACATATTATTTGCACTGCCATTGTACAAGCTTACTTCAGTGGCCATCTTCCATGAAGGAGCAAGCCTTAATCTTTTCATAGAAACCTTTCAAATCCACTTAGGTGGAGCATTCCTGTAAGTTCCAAAGCAACATTTTCTGGAAGCATCAAGAGATTTGACTTAATACCAAGCCACTGAGACATGACACCACCATATTGCATGGCCAAATTGTGTCACACTCTACAGGCAGACTTACGACTGTACGGTCATGGCTTGTTTGTGTTTGCTCTGGGTTGTAACAGCCGGACAGCAGTGGGACAGTGAGTGTGTATGATGGTGAAAAACACTCACTGTCCTGACATATAGAGGTGAATAGACACAGCCGTATGTGTAACTAAACGCCCAAGTCCTCGCCCTGCTGGGCTCTGCCAGGGGAACATTCCTCTACTCTCTGCTCCACTGACCAAGCAGAACTGCAGCACAGTGAAACCGCGCCACGCACGTCTGCGTATATGAGTGCGTGTGTCGCTATGAGTGTGTGTTTGTCCACTGTGAGGCAGTGAAGTGTGACGGCCTGGTCACTCAGACCACGGAGAGTTATGGAGCGAGAGCACGCCAGCTGTTCAATTTGGCCACATGGGCGGATACAGAAAAGAAAAGGAGAATGCTGAAGAGGAACAGTGTCAATATTCGACTGTGTTGTATGTCTAAGCCTCCCCTCTATCACTGCTTACCCTGCTCTGACATTGCCAGGTTTTTGACATCATGAGCCCTCATACATGCACAGTTACACATATGAAGTGACAGGGTTGTGTGTGGTTTGCCTTAGGTGAATAATGAGATGAGTGCTAATTTTCTCAGGTGTGATGGACTGATATGAATAATACAGGCTATTCCATCCCTGACACTGAAACTTTTTTCAGTGTCACATCCTCACCTTGAATAGCCTGCAAGCCAGACTTTGTGAGTAAAGGAAGCCAAGGTGAATAAAGGAAATAAGCTATTGTTGAAAGAAAAAGGGGAACCTTTAATGGATTTTTATATGAGGTGTGAGCAGGCTCATGATGCAGATTCTTCACTCTTTCATGACTCTGCTATCATTTTGACTGCTTTTCCAGCAGCTGGGGACCTGTATCACACCTAATTCATTTTACTAACAACAATCCTTCCTCACCAAGAAACAGAAAAAGATTGATATTTCCTTCCTTGCGTCTGCGTGATTTATTGTGATTTATTTACTGTGTACTACTCATCCACTGCTGACCTGGTTTGTATGTTGGGGACTCCTGCGGCACCGTGGGGGTGTCCTGAATTATTCACGTCTTTTTTTCCCCCGAGTCCCTCTTTCATTCTCTTTTTCCTTCATTTTGCAGGGCGAATGTGTGTCTGCCTGTATCTGCTCTTTGAGTCAATGTGGTGTCTGTCTCTCTGCCTCTCACTCTCCATTTTATTATTCTCAGAGAGCTAGCTAGGCAGCTCTTCTCTGACTGCATGATATGAGAGGAGAGAGGAATGACAGCAGCTCAGAACAATCATTAGAGCAGGAATGAGCTGGAAATAATCTTCTCTGTCCTCGTTGAACTGTTTTGCATTGTCTATGTTTTGCTGTTGCTCTGCCCTCACTCTATCACCTTACCATCTGGTGCCTTCATCTTCTCTCTTTGTTTGTCTCTGTCTTTCTTCAGATCCCAACGCTCTGGGGCAGCACGGTACTGACCATGCCTTGATTGGAGGAGTGGTGGCTGTAGTGGTCTTTGTCACCTTGTGTTTAATCATTGTTCTGGGAAGATATCTGGCCAGGCATAAAGGTAAGAAAAGCACAGTGGGCCAGACCTGAGTTTCCCAAGGCTTTTGCACCAACTGAAACATGTTCTACTTGTCCCATTAGACATCAGAGGCTCTCCCAATGCCCAGGTTACGAGTGCATGATATGACCTGCAGTAGAGAAAAAGGAATAAAGCATAATGAATAAAGCAGGCTTTAGACCTTCACAAATAGGACGTTTTGGTGGATATGAGCCTTTGATGTGCAGCACACGGTATGATACCACTAAAGCATACTTTATATAGGACTCATTTGGTTATTCATTTTTTTCTGTTTTACAAAAACAGTCCTCAAATGTTATTGTATTTATAATGAGATAGATTAATTCATTTTAGAAAATTGGCCAAAGAAATCTGCAAACATCCGGTTCAGTTTAATTAAGCATTTGCATTTTTTTTAAATTTATAGCTTAGATTATTTATAGTCATGAAACATAGGAAGAGAGACAGGGGCTTGCAAACAAAGGACCCTGCAACAAAGCAGAGATGTTGTGGTTATATTGTGTCTCTGTCAATAGTCTAGCAGGACACCCCTTGGTTATTGTTTTTTATTTCCATTGAGGGACCCTGACTGATCTGCTGCATATAAACCCAATAAACCCAATACATAGCAGCTTTATTGGGTTTATGTCTTCTGTTTCTTTGACTAGAAGCTTATTTTGAGCTCACCTTGCCAGGTGAAGACTGCAGGACACAACTTTTGATGCATTTAAACAGCTTTGGTGCAAATCGAACAAATAAACAGCTGAGCTCAATCTAAGAATTTTGCAGAATGAATACAGTATAACAAATAAAGGATATTCAGCTGTTCACAATCATCAGGTGCTTAAATGAACATTGATTATCATTGACCATAAACTGTTAAAAAAAACACAAAAAAAAACGTGACGTCAGTTTGTGGACTATCATGTAATAAGTGACGACAAGACTTTCTTAGATGAGCAAAATGCTACAGTTAAACTGAAAACACTGTGAAATATGGCTACAGCTGCAGCTATACTCAGAATTAGGGGTTACACCATGGTAACATTACATTATCAATGTTGTCACCATGGTAGCAGTTTGTCAGTCACAAGGTAGCCACACCCTAAAGCATACCCTGCTTTTTTGTTCTAAATGGGATCATGATGTACTGAAGAAGTCTTCTTTGGGAAAATGTTCATAGATACAAACAGACTTCTTTTCGGATCCAGGGGAGTCGCCCCCTACTGTCCATTAGAAAGAATGCAGGTTTAAGGCACTTCCACATTGGCTTTACTTTTCAGAGCAGGAGATACTCACCTGACATTGACACGTTTTTCTTGCTGTAATTATTCCCTCTGTTCATGCCAGTGATTAAGAGATTCCTTCATAATGCACTTTTAGTATAAGTGATGAAGAACATCCACTCCCTCACTGCAAAAATGTATTTAAGTATAATATTTTTTAAAGTTACTGTCTTTTTAGTGCCAGATTCTTTCTTTTTTATACAATCCTTCCACTGCAGCTACAGGAAAATACAAGACACAAATAAGTATTTTCTTACTAAAAAGGCTGTAACTATGGAAGATGTACCCTTTATCTGACTAAATTAAGCAGCTGAAGCTTCATATCATCTTCCGATAAACATTTAGATATATTTTTGTTCAAAACAAGGACAGTTATTCCCCATCACTTTCATTATAAGCGCATTTGGAGGGGATCTTCTAATGGTCAATATGAACAGGAGACATGGTTACAGCAAGCAAAACCTGTTCCATCGTTCTTATGTGCACTGGACTTTTGTTTTAAGACAGACTTGAAAAATTCTGAACTATCTTTTAAGCCTTGAGTGTCCCTTTTGAGAATCCTAAAGGTGTTAATGCTATTCTTCTGTATCTGTGCAGGGTTTTTTCACACTCACTCTTCCGTATTTGCATATCCTGCACTATCCCAGCTGCTCATCATTCTGTATATGAATAATGTAGCATTACTGATCTGTCTTCAGATCTGTTTTTCGCCTCAGGCAGCAAACACCAGGCAGGGCTGCTCGGTGTTTGTTTTCCTTGATATAGGTTTGTTTTTTCGTTTCCGCAGGAACATACTTGACAAATGAGGCCAAAGGAGCGGACGATGCACCCGACGCTGACACAGCCATCATCAACGCTGAGGGCAACCATGCACATGCAGAAGAAAAGAAAGAATACTTCATTTAGACTGCAGAGGGAGCTATGCCGCTCTCGCCTACCCCTTTTCCTTGTTTTAATCTCTGTATACCTTTTTCTCTCTTTCCGTCTCTCCCTTTTCTTCTCCTCCTCTCACCACTGCCCCAGTCGTGTCAACGAGGAACCCGCAGGCAGTCCATACAGAGAAGTCCCCCAAATGTTTTCCTAGTACTGCCTTTTGTTGAACCCATTTCTATCATTCCCATCTTATTCTTTCTTTCTTTATCATTTTTATTTCTTTGTGGCAGCCGGTTTCACAGGCAGCTTGCTGTTGCTGCTGAAGTTGCCCCCTCTTTCATATTTTTCTTTCATCTTTGACATGAAAACCTGGAAATCTGTATATCTACCATGACTGCTTCTTACATGACCTCTTGTTCATCTTCTTTCCTGTCGCCCTCAAACTAGACACCCAAACACGTACCCCTTTTTTGCTTACACGCATCCACAAACACATATCATATCTCACATCAACACGGTGCCTAAAAATACAGACGCCATTGAACTTCTGTCAATGCCTTCATGTATCGTCTGTCAGTAGCAATGTAAATGCTTTGTAGATGGTTACCTGGACCATCATTTCATTGCTTAGCACACAGCTTTTGATTATGCATTGCATCTTTTTTTATTTGAATGAAGATCTGTGCTGTTTACGCCTTATACATGTCTATCACACTGAATATGGTACTTTTAGATGTTCCACCTCCCCAAAACTCATCCTTTAAATAGACTTGTAATTAAACAGTTGACCCTTGTAAGATAAGATGAAGGTTTTTGTGTAACACTGTAGCAAGGTTTGTCAGATAAGTGTATAGTATGATTTTCATTAGTAGGGTAGGGGTATAAGGGTAATGTGGTATTGTTTAGAGAAGAGAGTTCACACCAAAAATATATGAAAGATGCTAGATGAGGCATTCCATCAAATAAACTCAATCAAGTATATAAAACCATTTGCTAAATCTGCTGTTCCTATGTACTTTTGTCTGTATATTCCTGCACTGCCCAGGATACAGAGACATCTTCAGTGTCTCTTTGACAGCTTACAGCAGTTTGCTATTCACATAATGGGTTCAGGTGTACAGAAAGAGTCAATCACTTCTCTCTAAAAGTTGTATAAATTGTATTGAAATAAGTTTAGCTTTTCACTTTGAATAATTTCATTTATCTTTATGTCACACTGAAATCATTTTAAGGTATAAGGATCCCATGAAATGTAAAATGAGCTGTTAGGAGTTAATACAGAACAAAAACAAGTGCACAGTTTCAGTATGTACAGGAAAAGCAGTGTTCATTTTCCTCACTATTTCAGTAAATCTAAGTTAAATTAATACCTCTGTCGGCATGAGGTCCAGGCAGCTTTCCACAGTGGTTTTGTGTACAATGTTTTTGCTCATTTACTTTGGCCCATAGACACCATCAAATTATATAAGTACTTTATACAAATCGTGATAACACATTTTATGCTTTTATTGCCACCTCCAAAGTTAATTTTCAACAGTTTCTAGGAATTGAGTTATATTGTAGATATCACCTCACAGACTCTCACCTCTCAGTCTGCATAATTGCTCTTCTTATTTCCATTTTGTCAGAGCTGCTCTCCATGAACTGAACTTTGATTTCCATTTCATGGGGTCTTCAAGTGAAAAAAAAAACTGAAAAAAATAGCAAGCAAGTGCTGGTTCATAGATCTGCAGGGGCCTCCTTTCCAAAACTAAAAACTGAAGACGTATAGAAAAGCACAAAAATGTCTGAGTAAATGAATGAGTATTAAATGAATGAGTAACTGTGTTCCTTTGCCATCAACTAGATTGCCTTGGGAATGGTTCTTCTATTCAAATGGGTAATGGAAAGATGACAAGGTTTTGGTTCAATTCTCGAAATAAAAAATACAGTCCATCTTTTTTGGAAATGTAAGCAAATCATGTTTTTTTATATAAAAAAAAAGTTTTTAATATTTTTGGTTGAATTGTTCTAAGCTCCCTGCTGTATATTGTGTCTGCTAAAATGTGGTTGATTGTGAAAATATGCTGTTAAATTCTGGATCCTTGTATTCCTTCAAATTTGTATATTAGCTACCTTATTTACTTTTTATCATTTGTCATATGGCATAATCTTTATTAGACAACTTTTAAACATATGTACTTTGTTTTGGCACAAGGCATGTAAATAATGAGAACTAAACTTTGGTAATACACATTGGCATGTTTTTGATTGGTTCCTCTTCATGTTTAATTTGTTTGAACTTGGAAGTTATTTAAGATAGAACCACAGCAAAACTATATTTCTAAACTAGACATTATTTAATTTCAGTTTGGAGAACAGCAGCTTCTCGTGTTTGTGGCATGCTCTTATGTGCCCCAGATTTGAAGGGTTTGGCATTGTAGAAGCTATGTTTAACGAACGAGAGGAAAAATACAACGCTCAGTTAAATGAATCTGGAGGGGAAAAAAGAGTCTTGTGCTTTGGACTTTGGTTCACAGAGATAGAAGATATATGTCTCCAATAAATCCTTAAAATGTTAATTGGAACTGAGATGAATTAAAAGAAACATCACCTTCGTGTTGGAGGCACGGAAGGTTTCACACACACTAAGCCAAACATATCCTTGCAAGCAATTTCTGTTTCTTTTCACTTCTGTTTTTTGTCCCTGATGTTAATTTTTCATCAGTTTGCAGGAATTACGTTGATTAACGTACATCTCTCCTGTGAAAGAGTGATAAACACAGTGACCTCTGGAACTCCAGACTTAAAGGCAAGGCACTAATCTACTAAGAGGGAGCAAATTATCACCAAGGGCAATAAAATCGTGGGCCCAGCTGTCTCCAATTCGGTGGTAAATTTACAACATTATGCAAATAAGGTCAGCAAGTAAGGTCTTTCTCTGTTTGTTAACTCAAGCACTGCTGGAGTGAATCATAAATTCGGAATCATTCAATCCATCACCACTGATGTAGATTTTAGGTTGCCTATTGCATTTTAGACACATAATCATCCATAAAAAATGCAGAAGATGTGCCACAATTTCCATGTTTTACGATTCTAGTGCACTTCAATCAATATACCAGTATTCACAGGTATATTTACTTTAGCCTCACCAAGAACCTTCAGTAGATCCAGATGTCTGGCTCTGGTCTTTAGAAACCTTTTGTATCACATTTATGTGATAATACATTAATCACAATGTTTTGCTTTGTTTTGTTTTGTTTTGGGGTTGTTTTGTTTTTTTTATTTAGTTATTTTCATTGTGTCTTAAATCAGTGATGCTGTCAATAAAATGTTGTGTTGCTTTACACCTGTGTCCATCTTAGAACCAAGAACATGGTCAAATGGATTTGTTGATTCAGAGAAACAGGCTGTTTTCTATTAAACGAACACATAAATAACCAGGTCTGCAGTGATGAGTTGGTGTTTGCATTAGAAAATTGAACAGGTGACATTTCCTGAATTATGCACTCTGTATAATTTGATGGATGTTTCTTAGTAAATGGTAAAATGTGTTTGTTTATTATGCTTTTCTTTCTGAAAGTCACATGTAAATATTTGTTTTGACATGATGAGTAATGAGCTAATTTTTTGTTGCAAATGGCTTTTTATAATAGTTAGACCAAACCTGAATCTTTTTTAATTTGTTATTTTAACAGCTTGGCACACACCACCACGCACTATTTTATTATGGTATAATCAACTGTGGCTCTGGTACATCTTGGGGTCAGTTATTAGTCATATTTCGTTGTTGTTGTTGGTTGAAACTAAGCTTTAAACCTGTTGCCTCCTTACTTTCCAACATATACCAGTTAGGTTTAATATCCACTTCATTATGGGCCTTTAATTTCATGCTGGCAGCAAGACAGTAATGTGTGCTAACGTAGTTGGAGTGCAGTTTCATTGGGCAGAAGTCCATTTTTTAAGACTCGAATCTGTTTGGTTATTTCCTGCCTCAAAATGAACCCACTTTATTCAACTGGTGGAGGGTGTTGTGGAGCTGCGGTTGTGTGTTTATGTAGATCAGGCAGTGCAGTAATTTTGGCATGAAATTGTGCACAATTTTATGAACAATTTTCTTGTTGGCGGAGCCGCATACAGACCTGTACAAAACAAACCTCCATGCACATACAATTCATCTTTTAATGTGATTCAAGCAGAGTTTGTAATGCTTTAGTTTAATGGGTTGCTGTCATTCATGTGTAGATTGTAGAATTGTTTAATTTCACCTAATTAAAACCTGAAGGCATCAGCTGCAGGAATCATACATACAGCAACAGACAGTAATAATAAAAACACATTCTCCTGCACTACAATTTACTATGGTTGTTACCTAAGTGCACACATATCATTACCTAATGAAAAACAGTTACATCACAAGGGTTCAATGTCTCCTGAAATCTGAATTCAACCCAAAGGGGACATCACAACATCCTTGGATGCATATTTGGTAACCTGTTTGTTTGTGCCTTGCGTGTCCGCACTTCCCTGACCCTCCCCATGTCCACCTGCTGCTTTTAAAAGGGGGGGTGAGACAAGCTGATGTGATTGGTGATTGAAGCTTGTCCAAACTCCACCTTCTGATACAGCATTATGTATTCATATTGCTCCAGCCTTTTCACCACACTGCACTGCCCCAGCAGCATTGTAACTATCAGGCTGGCAAACATATGTACATTTGTCACCAGATCTTCGTTAGCAATTGCACTTGTCCCCAGTTTACAAAAATTAGAGGCCCATGTCAACTAAAATATCAAATCCCTGATTAAAAAGGGAAGAATATGAACATAACAGCCACTTTGAGTTATGATTTGGACTGCATTGTTTAGCATTTAGTTTTAACTGTTTTGTTATCCACAGCAGTGATAATAGCATGACACCATCACATCTATCTGCTGTACAGATTGGCTTCAGTGCACCTCTTTGTTCCCCTGCAATATTGACACTAGAATCAATCAGCCCAATCTCCATATTCTCATACTGATGACAACAACATGTGACACAATCACATGAAGTGTTGTTGTTTTTGTTTTTGTTTTTTTTATTATTATATATCTATTTCTTTTTTTTTTGCATCTCAGGAATATATTTCATTTAGAGTTTTATTTTTTTCTCTTTGTTTTCTGTTTTAAAACTGGGAATTTGTGAGCATGTCTCACTCTGCTAGTCCCAGTATGCTTACACTATGTATTTGTTGAGTTTAAGATTATCACAATGTCAATAAAATTATTCAGTGATTCTTCAGTAATTCTGTCATCTTGCTGTCATTGGGATATTAGACTTGAGAAACTTTTTTTAATATGATCACTGACTTGAAATACTGAGATTTAGAAATATGCTGCAAATAATCATGAGTTTCAAGAATGATAGAATTCGTGTTTATACACAATGTTATATAATTCTATTTTATGCTATGTAAGCAGTTCAATGTTTCTGTCCTCTGTCATTATGTTTTCTTCATAGCGACACACATTTTAATGTCTATCAGTCTTTAGATGGAAGGAGTTGTAATGCACTATCACTCACTAAAATACAAATATCCATAGCAAAGCTCAGCAAGATCAGGATTAGAGCTAGACGTGTTAGTTCAGCTTCTGATGTACCTTGGTGAAATAAGGCGTTTTTAATTAAGCTGTAATGAGAGGGCTTGATTCAGCATACAGCACCATAATTGAGGTGTTTTTCTCCCATTGTCTGTGGGATTTATTATATTTAATTTAGAGGTTTGTTCTCATGTATGAAATGGAATTGTTGAATAAATAGTTGCCAAAACATCTGTATCAGCCTCATTCTATTTTTTAGTCATGTTCCTTCTGGAGGCCTCTTATGTCAGTAGTTCTGAACTGAGAGATAAGCAAGGATGATACAACATAAATACAGCTGCTTTGGAAACATCTGTATTTGGCCTCATAAGGATCCATGCACATGCACACATACACAGTCACTCACAAAAACACAAGCAAACACATGCACATACATTTTTTTATTAACCAGAATAATTCATGTTGTGTTTTAGCTCCCCTATCTGTGCGCTGCGGTGGCGTTATGATGCCTCTCAATTTGACATGTGAAATGTTATTTTCCCATATTAGTCGACTGTCTATACAAGACTGTGATACAGCTGAAACAGCTGTACCTATGTTGCACAGTTTAAGGGCTTCAAAGTTTAAGGGCTTCAAAATGAGTTCCAGTACGAAGTTTCGTTTTTGGGGTTTTTTTGGGGAGTGGGGGTCTTCTTTTTGCAGGTGTGTTTTTTTTTTAAATAAAAGCACACCTGCAACTTATTTTGACAGCAATCCATGTCCAACACATCACTTACAGCACTGAGGGGTACAAAACAAGGAGACGACTTCTTAAAATTCACTCATAAATTAACTCTTGCTCATCATATCCACAAAAACAATGTGTAGAAAAATGTAAGCCAAACTGATAAGTGCCACAATAAGTATAGTGTCTGGGTGTTGACACACTTCTTACAGCTTTATGTATGTATGTATCACAATAAATCCCTAAAACATTAACACCTGAGCAGACAGTGCATTTTAGTGCAATAATAAGATCTAAATGTATTCACTTATAAAAGCTGCTAGCATTTGTGGTCAGAATTAGGGTACTGGTTTGGGATATGAGTGTGGTGGTGTTAAAGTAGACTTCCATCTTTTATAATCCAGATGCATGTGAAAAGACAGAAGAGTAACAAGGGAATATGGAGAACATAAAGATGAATATTAGTCTGTGAAAAATGAGAGAATGAAAGAAAATGTGGGTGCAACAGAACCTGTTAGACATGAGGGAGAGGTATAAACCCTTTTTAGTGAGGCAGAAGATGATGGCTGAGAGGAAATTAACTAATGGCAATAAGATGTCATGTTAGAGACTGAAGAAAGCAGCTGCCATCAGCCCACCTGTCAGGAATAAATATAGCCTGAAGACAGTTGCATGTCTGCAGCTGAGGTGTGATATCCTCCCTGATGAAAAGTGAGGGGTCAATGAAAAACTTAATTATCACTCAATCAATCAAAGAGCTTTTGTGAACTTGGGAAAAGGAAAGTTAAGGAGGACAACCAGACAGAAATGACTTTTCATGCAAAATGTTGTTTTGCATGAGTGTTTTTTTCCATCTTCCTTATTGTCAAGCAGATTTTGCAGTCAACAATTTATAGTGTTTGCATTCCCCAGGGGAAATAATGTTCAAACTTCTGCAAATTTGCTGAAGGTTTTCTGTTTATTGTATTCCAGTTTCATTAGATGGGGTAGATGAATAACGGGACAAATGGGGGAGACAGGATGACAAGCAACAATGGATTTGAAGCCATGCATTGAATAAAAAGCATGTGTAGTCCACTGAGCTGTCATGAAACCCAAACCCATCCATTGTATTTGTGTATGCCTATACTCAACATCTTGTCAACACAATGCTTCATGGCCAATCACACCCTAAATGTGAATTTTAAGTAATACCCCACAGCTGTATTGCCCAAAAAAGAGCAGGTTTTTATTAATTTTCCATAATCTCTTAAAGGCTCATTCATCTCTTCAGCACAGCAACAAATAAATACTTTATACTCATTAGAGAAACCCAAAAGCCCTAAAGCTAGAGTTAAGACTTTCTCTAACTTATTTTTCTTTCAGTTATTTTACTTTCCATAATAAATATTGGATTTCTCAATATGTTTCTCAGTGAAAAGAGGACAAAGAGTCTTTATTGAGGGTTTCTAAGCCATTTATTGGTATCCTTTTTACAAATTAAACACCTGGTGATTTTAGCTCAACATTCAAATATATAATGAATGACCTTGAATTGCTTCATTAAAGAGTGAATTACTAAGAAGGAAAATGTTGGCCCAGAGCGAGACAGGATACAGAAATGCTATATATAATTGAGGAATCACAAACTGTATTGGTCTAAACCTGCCAGTTTGTGCTGCCTGTTTAAAATTTGCTGCTTTGTCACCACAGGTCAAATGACAAGGGAATAAAGCAGGATGGGAAGCCAGGGGAGATATTGATTGATGCATTAATTTAGGTTTGTCAGTGCAAGACTATTTCAGAATGAATAGCCCATCTCTTGGCCAAGCAAGAAAGTGACAAGTTAAACATGTTCAGGTAGATAAACGGCTTTTTGATATAAAGCCAAGCTGAGATTCAAAGATAATGAAATAAGTCTTTTAAAAGTATTCATAGAATTCATTAGCAAACATCTTCACCATTCAGTCAATAAAGCATTCTCCTGCCCCTTGGTTTAACTTTGAATGGGGAAAAAATGAAAGCTTTTGAGAGGAGAATTGCATGGCAAATAAAAAGCACACAGATGGATAGACTGTGGAAAAGAGAAGAGAACTGATACAGCATGTCTCTATTTTTGAAAGCCTCTGCACAAAGGCCTGTTTAAGATGAATGGTGCCCCTCCACACACAGGGACACACACACACACACCTCTCGTTAAGTGTCACTCTCTGAATGTGTCATGGTGCCGAGCCTCACACCTGCCTGGTGCTGTCAGTCTGCCAGCTGTGAGAACTGGAGCTGTCTCGAAGGTTTCAGCTACTCCATATGCAAATATATTCCCCTTCTTTATGATGTGTATTCACTTGCCCACATATGGTCACCCTTTGTCATTCATTCAGTCAGAGCCACTTAGTTCCATCCTGCTATCAATCCTAATCTTTCCCTCAACCGCTTTCCTCCATTATATTACCTGCCTTCAACACAGGCCCCTGAACTTCATTTCCCTCTTCATCCCTCCTCCTCTCTTTCCTCCTCTGCAGTGGTGCCAGAGCTCTGTTTAGCTTGCAGGAAGATGCACTTTGGAAGCATCGACCAGGGATGACAGCAGAGTTAGAGATGTTAGCTGCCTTTGATGTTCAGTAATTGTACTGACCATGTGTAGCCACAGTCCAGACATATATATACACACACACACACACGCTATGACCTGTTTGCTGTGCTTCAAGATGCCATCAGAGAGTATTTGTGCAGGGCAAAAAGGCTTTGATGTCTACAAGATTTACTTTGAGGGAATTTTCCCCACATGAATCCATGAAGAACACTGAGATCCTCAAGCAGCAGCTCTTTGACTTTTCTAAAGTTCAGGCCAAAGACCAGAGGTGATCTGACAGGTGATGTCCAGTTAAGATGTTTTACAGGTATGATCACCCCATGTCGGGGAGACATGCAGAGAGCAAACACATCTTTTATTTGTTGGGGAAACAAAATAAAATAAAATCCAGAAATACACTAGTTTAAAGGTTAAAATGTCTCATCACTGCAAGCAGGTGTGCAGCAATTCCAGAAATGTCTTTTTATCTCAAACGTTTGGCAGAATTTGGTGCATTTATTATACTTTCTAAAGAGTCTGCAGCACAATAATATTGATTGTAGGGATGGCATCATTAAAGCCAGAGCACAAAAGACATAAATGACAGGTGTGGGTGATGGCAGTGTGATGGTCTCTGTCTGCTTGTGTGTGTGCTGTGTGTATTTGCTCAAATGTGACCCATATCTGATTTGTTTCTGACAATGTGAACAGCACAAGTCGCATTGAATCTGACATTTCCAAATCCAATTCAGGCCACTTTCAAATGTGGGACTGAATCGGATACATATCAGATTTTTTTTGAATGCGACCGCAATCTGAACAGACAACACACAGCTAATGCTCGGCATAAAGACATCATTAAAGTATTAATTTTCTTTCTCCTCTTCCTCCTTTTTAACATCACCCTCTCACACACTGTTTTTAACATTAGACCATAAATGAGACCACCAGTAACTTCACCAGCTGTTGCTGTTGCCATGTTCGCTTCCGTAAACACCGTTCTGTGTGTGACGTCATTAATGATCAACTGAGCATGCGGGTCACTTCAGGAGGCCACATTTAAAAGTGTAATATGAACAACCAAACAAAAAATCTGATTTGAGCAATAAATCGGAATTGAGCATTAAGGCCTGCAGTGTGAACGTAGCCTTAGAGGTGCCAGAGGAGTTGATTGCAAGAGCTGATTGCAACCAGATTTGGAGCACCTGGGCCCAGTGCTCGGGATATAAAAGTCCCAGCGCTCTCTTCCCTAACTTGTACCTTTTTGCTTTGCTTAGCTTTAGCCTTTGTTTTATTTTCACTCCTCACTGTATTTCCTCTAAGTGAACTGCTAAAGGCATTTGTGGTATAGGCAGATACCATCCAGGTGAGAGCAGGTGTCGTCTTGCTGCAGGGGGGTGACCAGGGGAGGCTGGTCAGCTTCTATTCAAAAAAGTTTGACCATTACCATTTTAATTACTTTAGACCATGGGCCCCCATTTGATGATAAATAGTCATAGATACCCCCTCTCTGACTGTATTCCTGTCTCCGTATATGGTCATATCATATCAATATAGACCTGGATATGTACATGATACGTCCCCTTTATAGAAGATGTGGAAAAAATGTGTGGGAGTAAAAGAATAAGGATTAATTGACAAATCTGCCAGCAGAATCAAAAAACATTGTTCGCCATGATAAAAGTTATATAAAAACAAGTTGGATAATCACACAGTGTGAATCAGTATCCCTCAAAAACTGTAGGAGTGACAGTACCTCGAGCCAACAACAGTCAGTGACACACAAGCAGACAGATTCATTACAGGTTTTTAAAGTTGATTTTTATTTTACTTTAACATCTGATCATTTTATCATTATAATCTGTGCAGCTTTCGGTTCACTGGCTCGGGTGAAAGATGACAGAGTGTAACAGAAGTTTTCTAACTGCTTGTTTCATGTGGCAGAAAATATCCATTAAAGCTGACAGTCTGGATATGAAACTCATAGCAGCTGTGTTGTTTCACATCTAAAGTAATAACAGCGCAGAGCCAAAACATCAGTGTGTGTCTGTCCAAATGCCTGTGAAGTTCATTTTATGAGAGACACACATGTTGTAGGAGTATATCACGACGGAATGTGAGCTTTATGGTTGATCACAGAGCATTAGCTGGCTTTTGGCAGGATGTGGCCACAGTTCTAATGTTGCTGCTAATTTATATCTGCTGCACAACTAATGGAGGTTGTAAATGGCCTCAGGTTTGTCTATTCCTGACTGTGGGGTGTTTTAGGACATAGCTCCAAATGATGAGAGTTAAATGAGAGTTTTGCGGAACTTAGGGGGCGTGTGCGCTTTGGGGGCGTGTGCGCTTTGGTCGTCTGAATGGTGGTGCCTCATTAAATAGCTGCAGAGTTATCATTATTTATTAGAACTGATTACACGCTATGCATTTTTGTTTCAAGTTCATGCACATACATATTTTACAAATAAACACAGAGACAAACACAAACCACTCTATGAGATCTGAAAGCTTTACTTGTAATTGCTGCAAGTAAACACCGAAAAGTATTGTTTCTTTTGGTTTGGCAGGGGCTATGGCTATCTTTCACTGTCTCACCTCTTTGTTCTTCTCTGTATGAGATGGACAAATGTAAGACAGTCTCAGTGAACCTTTTGAAATTTATTTGAAAATAGCTTCTGCTGAACAAAGTCATGAATGGAGTGTTATTAATCATTCCATTGGAAACAAGGCTGTATGTGGGTCATCTGATCTGAACCATGTTTCACACAGATGTCCACATCTTTACCTCGAAGCTTCAGAGTTATACTTCTACTCATCATTGGCCAAATTTTAAAGACAACATATTCTGTTTATAAAGTAGATGTCAGCCTGTATGCTTTAAGAAATTGTTCTCAAGACTTTTTTCCAACAAACATATCAATTTTTAATAAATAAAAAATCTCTAATGAATCTCAAACTATATCATGGTTACTGCTGTCAGTCATGTTAGTGCTTCTTTTACCAAAAGTAAAAGCAACTGCACATAACTTAAAGGTATTGTAAATGGAGAGAATGTAACCTGGACACAGATTTTAACTATACAATAACAGGGATGTATAAATTCAATTTTGAGCTGATATGTAAGCTCATATGATTTGATCATAAAAATGTAAACATTCTGAATCAGTGAAAGTATGAAGTTAAGACAGCAGCAGATTATTTTAAATCACTTTACAGTTTTCAAAACTCATTATATCAAAAGAATTTCACCTTGCATAGAGACTTGGCAGGGAGGCGCCACCCAGCTGTAAGAATGAAAAAGCATTGAACACGTTGCAGCTCTATCAGAGGTCAGGCGAAAGGATCACTGTGAACCAGATGTTTTTCACTGAGCTCTGACTCCATGTTTCTCAATTCACACACTCCACCCCCATGGTTCGGTCAGAGGTAATGATCTATGTCGAGAGAAAGGTACCACTTTACACCAAGGTACCACACAGGGGTCAGGGTCACCTTTAAACAGATGTTATGGCAGGGTCTGCTGCCAGTGCAGCAGGCATAGGTCAGTATTAAGCAGATGTTGCAGACCAGGAGGGATTAGCATGTCATATCCTCTTTGAGCTGACTAAATGCTGCCATATCTGTCAAGAGACCCCCTGCTTGTGAGTGTGATACCAGTGGGTATGCTGTTGCCATACTGTTGCTAAGAAATCATTGCTGATGTTACACATTGTGAGAAAACACAAGAGAGTAGGCCTCTTGACTCTGCTATCATGATGTTCAACCCCTGTCAACCAAAGAGTGATCTATACTCCTCTGTAATAACCTTTGATTTTATTTTTAATTCCAATAGAGAGATATAACTGTCACTCAGAAACATACAGTCTGTATCCATACACTGAAAAGGTGTAATAAAGTGTGGTTAGAGATGAATCACAGTCACACACGACTGACATACAGTACATACAATTGATTAACTTATTTGTGTTATCTACAATACTCTGCGATTGCAATTTAGATTCTGCCAAATAGGATTTTGCTAATTCAACAGGGAATTAACATTTCTACACTACATGTTAACACACAGAATCATTGTAATCTTGGTGAAATTGTGGAAATGACAATTAATTAAATTGATGCTCAGTGTTTCTATAAAACAGCAGTAATATGCCCTTTACATGACTACACTGCACTCAGTTAATGCTGAACAATTTCCCTACAAAGTGCAGAACTTATTAAATAAGTGATATGAAAATGAGCAGTTCAATTAAATCTTCAATGTAAATTATGGCAACTAACCTCCATACTGTACAACATTTACCTGTAACCTACTGTTTGTTATCTAGAAACTCTGAAACACTCATTTAGATTATGTGGTATTGTTTAGTGCAGGATGAAAGACAGTAAACAACAGTAGCCTAATTATTGAGTTGGGCTGTGATAAGCTTGCCCAAAGAGCAATAACACATTGATGACTTCAAGTAAATATGTGTTCTGAAGAAGCTGTGGAGCTAACACAGTCAGCACTGCCTTCCAGAGCATTATGCTTGGCTTGAGTGGAACCAAATCTGCTGAAGTAATGGAAACATAGAAATACATATTACAAAAAAACCATGCTGTAGGCATATGTGCTTTGCATTCCTGGAGCTGGCATATTTATAAGCAGGTCAGTAATCATGGTTCAGATGTGCAGGCGTCATTATCTCCTTGATAACACTGAACACATGAATAAGTAAAATCTATCCATCCATCTATCTATTTTCCATGACTTAGCCAGGACGGGGCCGTGGTGGCATCAGACTGAGTAAGGAAATCCAGACATCCTTTTTCTCGACAATGCCCTCCAGCTCCTCCTTGGGGATCCTAAGGCCAGGAGAGACTCTAGCATAATTACTCTAGCATGTTCTGGGTCTGCCCCAGGGTCTTCTACCAGTTGGATGTGCCTGGAACAAATCCAGAGGGAGGTGTCCAGGAGACCAACAGTACAATGCCCACATTTCTGCTGATGCATGATCAATCTGCCTGTCAACCTCATTCTCCATCTCACCCATACTCATGAATAAGACCCGAAAAACTTGAACTCCTTTACTTGGAGCAACAACTCACTCCCAACCCAGCTCATCTTTGAGGGTTCTCATTCGGCTGCAACTGTCACAGTACATGCTGGAGGTCAACCACATCATCTGCAAAAAGTAGACAAGCAATCCTGAGCTACAGGCACTATTCCCAATCTACATGCAACAAGAGGAAGAGATGTTCTAGCTGTGACAGTCCAACAATGTCCAGAGCCTGCAGCATCTCAGGAAGAATCTCATCAACACCTGGCGCCTTGCCACTGAGGAGCATTTCATCAGTTACAACGCTTGGTGTAACTATGTCTTAAGCTTAAGAAGGTTCACAAAATGGATTGTATGATCATTCAGCCTTACAAAGCATTTAGGAAACAAGTCTCTGGTTAGCTGCTAAGTTTCTTACTTTGTTGTTCATTTAGTTGATGACTTTGTCTGCCTGCTGTTTAGTGCTGGGAAGGTATTGTACACTGGCTATCTAAGAGCTGCTGCTGCTGCTGAAAACAGGGTTGATGACAGCAGTGAGACTAAACCAAACAGTAAAGTTTGTAAAACTACAATGCTGAGTTGCAGAATGCATGAAAACACTTTGCAGAGCTTAGGGGAACTACAGAGTATAATTAAATGTGTGTTCATCACTACAAGCAACACCTTTCACATTAAACTTGTTTTCCATATATAAATAGTCAGTGCAGCTTTAACATGCACCAGCAGGAGATATACACTAGACACCATAATACATGAATTACCTGTTGCCATTGGTTGCATATATTGACCTTTCAGATATGGTAAGTATCGCATTACTTATATCATTTTTTAGTTATTTTTTAAGTTAATTTGGGTCTAAATAAATTATCTATCTATCTATCTATCTATCAATCTATCAATCTATCTATCTATCTATCTATCTAAATAGCAATAAATAGATGGAATTAGTGTTGTAATATTACAGATAGGTGGCGATAGACTTGTTTTTGTTGAATATGTTTGTTCATAATACAGACAGTTTATTATTAAATAAGTTAAAATATGAATTTGAAAAAATGTAAAGAAGAAAACAGGGCCATGATGCACTGGTCTGTTCTTACAAGCACAACCATTATATATATAGAATTGGCTGTGCTGGGAAAGCTATAATAAAACCAATAAAGAAATATAAAAACACAGCTAGCTTATTTAATAAGTCATTTTAGTGCATTTACTTATTAGTCAATCATGCTAGCTGTCAAATTAGTAACTGGCAAAGCTACGTGTTTTGTTGTTTGTTTGTTTAGGTTCTAAGAAGTAGTTTACTGTCTCTTGTAAGTATTCTCACAATAATGAAACTTCGCTGTCACCCCTTTACATTGCAGTGTGAAGCTCATTGTTGCTACCTGTGGTTTTTCATCATTTTGTTCCTCTCCAGTTGCACAAGCAAACACACAGTTCATAGTGTTCCGTTTCAGATTAAAAATGTGTTCATATTTTTCAATTCACTAAAACATGACATTAATCCAATAAACACAATTTAATTGTTTGACTTTGAACAATAAAAGAAAAAAATCTTGTTCTCACTTTGCCTTTTTCCTGCATGTAGTGTTACATATTCCCTCATATAAACGCATACATACTGATAGACACACACATACACACACACACACACACACACACACACACACACACACACACAGTCTCAATGATATGATTTAGCTCAGCAGTTGGCTGTTTATTAAAAAATAGGCAGACTGCTGAGCTCAACACCTCCCCACTGTTTCTGAATAATAAGTATTAACATTGTGCTATCGCCTCAGTGAAAAATGTTGCAATACAGAAGGGGTAACTGCTTCTTGTGTATATGTGTAGTGTACTGTAGTGTGTAGTACATATGTGACTTCTTGCAAACAAATGCAACTAAGTTATGACCTTATTTGGATTAACCGGAAGGCTTTGTTGTATAGCAAGAGCTTTATTAATTCATGAAACTATCATGCTGTCACTCTCCCTCCCTGAGATGATTAATATGTCTGTGACATAGAAGAGAAGTGAACTCCCTCAGGAAAAATATGCACTATGAATCCTCTTTATCATTTATCTATGCTGCATATTTGTATAGAATGATAAATCAATCCCCATTATACTTCTAGTCACAGCAAGTTCCACACATGGTATACCACACATGGGTTTCCACGTTAGCACATACAGGAATTATACAGGTATGCTAACACACATACAATCATATAACCAACACAGTTTAATGTGAGTTATGTATTCTCCTCACTTATAAAGGAAACTATGAAAGTATTACTTTCCCTTCAGTTAAAGCAATGAGTAGGTTCTTAAAATATTGGATGACATTTGTACATTTGGCTTATGGCTCCTCTTCAAGTAAATATTTTCCCTCAATTTTAGAGAAAAAAAACTAAACACATAATCACTGTGCTTCACATCAGAACAATTTTAAGTGTAATTTATTATGCAGCATCAAGGTCACTTTTTGAAGTATATGTGTACATTATTTGTATGTATACATAAACACACACACACACACACACATATATATATATATATATATATATATATATACATATATAATCATCTTATGGCACACATTCCCTCCTTATGGTGTTTATGTCCTTTATGCTCTTCCCAGCTCTGATTTTACTTTCCTCCACTAAGACATGCCAGACAGCACTTCACAATAACCCTGTTTGAGAACTAAATAGATGCTCATGCAAAATATAGAAGGAGAGCTTTAGAGATAGAGACAAATGAATGAGGTGAAGGACTCCGAAATTTCTTTCCCTGATGGGGTGTCAAAATCACTTTTCACTAATGTCCTTCTTGACCCTGAATGTGTCACTGTGCACACACATACACATACATACACACACACACACACACACACACACACACACACACACACACACACACACACACACACACACAGCCATTTATTTTCTTGAGCCATCTGGCCGGACCTTTTAAAGTCAGTTTATTGGGACAGTGAACATAGACAGAAAGAGACAGAGAGGGGGAGCAAGGTGAGCATGGGGACAAGTGCACTAACTCAACACAGACAAAGAAGAACTATAATTACTTTCTGGTCACCTTGTCATGAACTTTAGTTGGTTTTTATAAACTTTACCTTACCATTGATGGTTGTGCTTTGGTAAGTCTTATGTTGGACTAAAGATCTGTGTGCTCGTGGTTTGGAGCTGCTGTTCATTTTTTAAAGTGCAGCTATAATGGTCAGACTAATATCTTTGTCAGCCTAACTACAGATTAGACAAAGAATGACATGGTGCATTTTGAATTGATGTAAAAGAATTATCGATTACCACGCTGTGTACCGTTCAAGGAACACACACAAATGAGCAGCTTTATCATGAGGGCATTCAGGAGATGTCCAATTTCCCCTCGCTAGTCATTGATAAGCATTCTCCTTGCTTGTCACTCAGGACTTAGACTGATTCCCTCTCAGCCCACGAGCCCAATTTAGTCTCCACAAGAATCTATCACTCAGCGATGTTATCTGCAAGTAACCCAATCTCCGTCTCACCCCTCCATCTGTCTTTCCTTCTATGCCTCTCCCCACCTCTATCTCTCCCTGTTTGTACCTAGTCCTGCGCTTTAATTCCACTTGTACCATTCACTGTTTTCTCAACATCTCTCTACTCTTCCTATCTGTCTTCCATCCCCTATACTGTCTTTCTAGAGGACCTCACAAACTAATCAACTGCAGGGCGAATCTGACTTTGCATATAGATCATATCCCCCGTTGACAAGAGAGAGAGAAGAAAAATGTCTACATCACTTACATATGAAGCCTCTCAGTAATGTGATGGATGAGTTGCATTTAGCTTCAGCAAACTTTTGAGACATTTCACTGATATGACTTGATTAATGGCCAAGCTGAAACGTCCACTACAAGAAGGAACCTATTGGGGAGGGAAATTCTCCTCAGAAAATCTCAGATAAAACACTAATCGGCTGGTTTTGTCAAGCCCCCTCAAACCTGTGTCAAAGCATACTGAGTTAATCTATGTGTGATCTTCTGAACAATCACATAAGGAATATATATTGGTCTAGATCACACAATATGTTTTTAGGGATTCAAATCAGGATGTCATCAGCTGAAAGAGGAACACATGGAAATGATCATTAATTGTGATTTGCTGGTAGCCCACAGACTAATACTGCTTTAGTAATGGGCTCTAGAGATAAGAGAAATAATGGGGGAGGTAAAAAAAAAACTCTAAAGGGGGAGCCTAGCATAGCCTAGAGACTATGAGTCTGAACAAGCATGCATCACCTGTCAGCTTATACTGTAGACAGGATATTAAAATCCTCAATTATGAAAATTAGGTTATTTTTAAGCCTAGATGTTGTGGAGCAAAGACCTTAATTAATCCATCTCTAATGGTCAAATGTCTTCTTGCATCAAGGGAGAGAATATCCCAGAGGGTTTGTGACCTGCGAGTGCATCTTATAATATGAAGCAGCTGTTAAACATAATCAGAGTTGCATCCTAATTTTAATGAATCCTGCAGGGTCATGATAAGTGCCATTAAATACCACACGGCACCACAAAGTCTCAAAAGTGTGGCAGCTTCAGCTTCTGAGACAATATGGAGTGAAAGAAATATGCACTGAGATGTTATAAGGAGAGTGGGCCTCTGTTGCAGAAGACCAGACACTTTAATTTAAACCAATACATTTGCCAAAATCACTCTCTTAGTGGCCACATTCACTTTCTATGGTAATCCATACTGTTTACATACATACATACATACATACATTTTTCCAGTATAGTTTTATAGTTCCTGTAGTTTTTCTGTATCAAGATAACTTGAGGATTAAATTGCTTCTTTCCTAAATACACAAATATACAAGAATAATTACCACCAATTTTAAATAAATCTAAAAAACATATTCTATTACTTTGTAGTGCAGAAACAACACTTGTGCAAAGAGTAGAATACACTACAAGATTTATACCTTAATAAGAGCAGTGTCCTGAGTCTAGGCTGCTGATGGAAGGCAGCCACACGAGGAAAACTCCGGATCATGCACATCATTACAGTTAAACTCTGCTCAGCTCTGCACATTTAGTGTCCCATCATAGGTGTGGCTCAGCACCAGGTTTGGTGTGTTGCCGCCGCTGTGACACTGGAATAGCTGCTGCGTCGACAAGGTTTGTTTGTGGAAGTCTGACAGTGAAGCCACCCAAAGCTAAACAGACACTGCATCCAGTGGCTATTCAAATGAAACATCCAAACTGTTCCTGAAAACTGAACATTTTTAAATAATAACGTTCCCTATTTTTGTGAAACTAAAGAACTTTACCTCACCTCTCTCACCAGATATAGTGTAGTCACACACACACACACACACACACACACACACACACACACACACACACACACACACACACACACAGACATACAACTTTGCAGTAGTGTTTGTCACATAAGAGGACATTGCATTGTCCTACATACATTTCCTGGAGACTTATCCTTACCTTAATTGTAACTACTACATGTCTAACTCCAACTCGTACCCTAACTAAACAGACAAACAAAAAAGTTATTTGTTTGGCACTTGTATGTTACTTCATGCAGCTTCAAGCATGGCATTAGCATTGTGTCATCCTGTGTTCACACTTATTCACCAAGACTTCTCTTCGATATACTGTGGCTTGCAATTTACCTCATTTATATCTATATTGTCAAATGTAAACCAAACCTAAAACCAGAAGAAGGTCAACCTCAATATGTGATTGATTACCTTAAGTCCCCATAATGAGATTGTGTGGAACTATTTTGTCACTAAAAGATCATGAAAAAAAGTACACAACCACACACACATGCACACAGGTGTTACTGAGGAAATGGAAAATAAAATACCTTTTTCACACTGTAAAGTACAGATACTATAATGTTCCTTTGAAATCAATGTGTCCACTGTAAAATATGAGAATGCAGCAATTTTCTTCTCATAAAGCAAACTAAAGTGCACAACTTGACAAATACAGCACAAAAATGCACAGCATCTTCTTGAGCTATAACAGCAGACTAAAAGTTCTCATGTATTTGTGGTTTATTGGCGTGTTTGCCCTTTCCAATGACATGAAAGTATGTTACTGACCTACAGTTTGAATTGTTTGGTTGTGTGGTTGAAGATCTCTCTACATGTCTTGCTATGAGAACATTTCAGAGGTGTCATGTTTTGATGTTAGACCATTGAAACCTATGGTATGTAAGGGATTATTGATTGATTTTTATACTGCTGTAATACTTGGTCTACAATGAAATGAAGTGATCTATGAAGTACATTTTCTTTTTCATTAGATTTTTCAGTTTTGTACTGTATCAGACATGTGTAAGTATGACAAGGATGAATGTCTGTTTTAACATGTAATGTACCTGTTTACATGCATTTACATACTTTTACATGCTACTGATTATTATTGATATTATTGATTGATAAGTGACTGAATAACATTAAAAAATCTTAGTTGCTATTTTTTCTCACTTTGTCTTCAAAAACTGGACTATTCATCTTACTTGTATGTATAGGGCTTCAAAGATTTATGTAGGGCACATCAAAAAATGTTTGTTGTCATATATGACTAGGACAGTTATTGACCTTGAACTTTACCACTTTGTTTGTCATCTCAGCATCTATCATTCCTTTGAGATATTATTAAAGGTGGACTATCCCCCAATGCTCATGGAAAATCCTTTCATTCAAAACCCCACCCAAACTGCACGCCATGAATCCAGTTACCAGACACTATCTATCCAGTCACCCTACACTGTTACCCAGAGGACATCATGTGCGACATCTCCTCTGATTAAAATGGAAGTATAGAGAGAATGGCCAAAGCGAACTTTGAAAATTTAAGCCAGAAAAAAAGTTGAATTATTAATTTTAATTTGTGCCCTCCTGTCTGTTGATCATTTATGTCAGAACCTGAAATTTATCTAAGATTAAGTATCAGGGATATCTCTATTGTCTCCAATGGGCAATTTGTTGCACAGCCAGCAGTAAAAAGACAACAGTAAATAGAGCAATGAATAAATAAAACAGTGATCAAAATATAATATCTAAAAACAGTGAAAAATAAATATTATATGAAAGTAACAGTCATTTAAAAGGCCAACTGCACTAGGGACAAATTAGTTTTTAAGTCCTGCATCTTGGCAGAATATATCTGCAGTGAGACAGAGGCAAGATGAAGTCCTTGGACAGGGGGTGACTAGGATCAACCAGGATTGAACAGGCTTTCTTCAAGGTCCTGACTTTGTAAAGATCGGACAGGTTGTTCAGGGTTATGCCTGTGACCTTGCTGCACACTTTAACAATACCCTGCAGTCTACTCCTGTTTTTGAGATGAATGCACCCATACCAGCAGACAAGTGAGAAAGTGTTGTTAATAATAACAAAAGAAAGACATAGTCAATGCAGTTAAAGGTGCAATAAATGACATTCAACCTCACTGGATGTCAGAAAAGAACAATTTGTTACAGATATAATGGAGTGTAAGTGACCTGAGCAGTGAATGAAATCCCACCCTCTCTTTATGTGTTGTAATTGGAGCTTCGCTGTTCTTTGTCTTAGTAGCCGGTCCAGCCACTCGTGCACGTTAGTGCATGTGAGTCTTTTTGTGGCCCCCACAACTGTTCCAAGAATGGCAGCCATGTCACAAACTTTCTCAAATTACAGTTAAATAATACAAAAAAGTGTCTGAAAACGTTGAGGTGAGAAATAGGCAATGCACTAACTGAATCTTGATCCTTATGTTTTTTTTTGTCAGCTTTATTGAGTAAACAACACACACATTTGTTTCGGTCTGAGATGTCTGTGCTATAGTGCGACATCTAGTGGCAGAATCTCATGTATTGCAACTTTAAGTCTCTTCTGCAACAACAATGGAGTTCATATTTACAGATTTTTACAGATGGATCAAAATATCCAGACCATGGGAAAGTGGCATTTCTGAGTTACCATTCCTGAGATCAAAGCATTTCAATAAAAAATACAAGACTGACTATTATACAGAATTCATAACTGAGTTAACTGGATAGGCTATGTGCAGTTTGGGTGGGTACTAATACTAATACTCTCTCAACAGGTGCCAATGAATTATATCTATTATATTTATATGTTATATTTATAGGACTACATACTTGCTACATACAGATACATAATTATAGTATGACTGGTGATACAACGTGACAAGACACGACTCTGAATTGTTCATTTAGTGCATTTTATTTTTTCACGACTAAAGTAAAGTATATGAATAAATATACTGTACACCTAGTCCTTATTATGAGTAAGAATTTAAGAATGTATATTCTGTAAATAATGACGTGCTATTCTAAAAGAAACAGTCCTTGCATTGCCCTTTGGGCTGCTGCATTCATTGCTCACAGAGACTGTGTAACAGGCCTCTATCAAAAATGTCCTTGCCAAAGTCATCTGCTGGCCTGCCATCACCAAACAAATGACTGCCTTGCTTTCATTCTCTCACCTCTCTTCCTTTTGTAACTCTACATAGATCTCTATCACCATGGGAATAAAGCCATCTTAGCATGTCATGTTTTTTAATATCCCCCAGTGCCCCTATAAATATTTATTAAAGATGTGCCATTAAGATGGGCCAAAAAAGGACCCCGTGCTAGACCATAAGCAAACACCTTTTGTTTAACTTCTGTAATACACTTCTAGTTTAGAAGCCAAACTGCAAACGCATTAAGAGAGAAGACATGCTCCGGCATCATGTTAGGACATTTCTACCCCTTTACAGCCTTTGTCCTCCTGACTATCTTTGATTTAGCAATTCAATACTCAAAATATTGTGAGAGGACAAAGTGATGTGAGATTTAGAAGTAAGAAAAGACAAAAGAAGTATATTGTTATCTAGATAGTTTGGGGATAGATGTGAATACATGTTTGAATATTAACATACTGACTTTGGAAACAGGAGATTTACAGTATCTTGACATTATGTCCAGACATAAACAGAATAAATATTAACTTCATCAGAGCACATATCTCAGTTTTAGCGGGTATTATACTTGTATGTCTCAATGCTGAGCTGGAACACTCACATGAATATTAAACCAAATGATCATTGATAGTGTCATAGGAGAGAATGCTGTAAAAAAAAAACACACACACACACACACACACACACACAAAACTACATTTAAAGTCAATGGGCTAAGAAGTGAACTTTGTCCTCTTTCTTTCCCCT
This sequence comes from Scomber japonicus, assembly GCF_027409825.1. NCBI lineage: Eukaryota > Metazoa > Chordata > Actinopteri > Scombriformes > Scombridae > Scomber > Scomber japonicus. The sequence goes on along the minus strand of NC_070590.1, from coordinate 17,338,768 downwards.
CTCACATCTTTCTCACATCTCTCTTTCCCCCTTTTCCTAATTCTTCTCTTTTCCCCATCACTCCAGCCTTCTGGCCCTTCCACCTCTTCATTTGGCTGCTGTACTTTCTATCCTGCTACATTCTCCCTCCAAGGCCCTGCCAGGCCCAGTTTAGATCAGCTGCCAAAGTGAAAGTGTGTGTGTTTGAGTGTTTTTGCACCGTTGTCTGTGCATGTGTGTGTTAATGTGTGTATATTATATGCTTGGACATTCAGCTCTACTGTGAGTAGGATGCAGTAGGTTATTTGATGTGTAAATTATACCATGTCCATTCGGAGGGGATATGAGCTTAAGTACAAAACAATACATTTATAGCAGCTACAGTGGCACAGACATCAAAGTTCAAGGCTTCTACTATTTTGGAATAAAGTTCAAAAGTGCAAAAATGATGTCAAAGCAGCGGGAAGATGATTTTTCTGTAATTCTCTCATCAACACACATAATTATGCACAGTGCAGAGGAAGTATCAAAATGCAAATGTGTCAGTCCAATCAGATTTAAACCTAAATGTAAATCAAACAGCATATAACATTGCTTAAAATCAATGGGATCACAAGGGCAAGGCACATTTCAGACACATTTCAGTTAAAGTGAGCAGGGGTGCTAAAGTGCAAGACTGCCAAAGTGCCAAATACAGTGCAAAGACCTGCAACATGTCCAATCATCTTTACTATTTGAGCTTGATTCACTGTTTGATTGCGATGCATGAGTTTGGAACTGCCATATGGTTACATTAGCATAGAGTTTGGCACCCTGATCTTCTTCTGAAAAGCTGGCATTGTATCAACAAATGATAGAAATTTGTCAAAGTGAGCTTGATTTTTTTGTGAAATCTTCTAATTAGCTAATCAACACACTGGCTGCTTTCATGCTATCGGTTGTGGGGATAGACAACATCATATCATGTTTAGTAATGAGAACGAATCTTAATTTGTGTTGTAAACACAGTTTACTCACATATCAAATGAAGAGTGGAATGGGAACTGCATATGAAAAAGAAAACATGTTTCTGTTTCTTTCTTGGACAATTTTTCATGATTCCTATGAAGAAAAGCAAGCAACCATATTGACATTTAGTAGTGACTAAATGTGGAAACTGCAGCAACTTAAAAACTGTTTTAGCTCACTGCAATAACAACAAGGGGTGTAAATGTATTGATCAGGTTCTGATTAATGGAAACAAACATATGCATTTCCTTACAATATGCATGTTACCTTCAAGTAAATCATCTGGGTCACACCCATCATAAGTAATATGTGCAACCAACTTTAAAGGACATAGAGCAACTGAGTAAGAACAGGGAGGATATCAAATGTCTCTGCAAAAACATTGATCTTTTTATTTAAAATGTAACCTTTAGTTGTCCATTGCAGTTCTGGTCAACACTACAGAAAGCATTATACAACCAAATCTGAATTCAAATTTGGTAGACCACCTTTGAGCATAACACTAAGGGAGTAATTTAATAATAGCAAAAGGAAACTGTTTCCTGCAACAGCGGATTGGGAAGTGGAAAGTGTTTTGCTCAAAGCAAGAGAGAGAAACCTCTGGCTGATAAAACAAAGATAATGTTTGTGACAATGCACAATGTGAGTTATGGCAAATGTCATCATGATATTAAGAAACACTGGCAAAAAAATACCACTACAATTAGACTCAAGCCAAGCATCTTCAACATGGTCTGATGTGAGTAAGGCTAATTAATTTTTGATGTATTGAAACTGTTTTATCTGAAAATATTCAGAAGTGCTGCACTTGGAAGAGTTTGCCTCTTCCTGGTGGATTGTGTGCCAAAGCTGGTAAACCTTGCCTCTGGGCACTCTGTCTGAGAGGTAATTTTATTGTCCAGTCTAAACTTCTTTCAATCTTTCAGTAAGATGAATACTAATGACAAGACTGCAGGCAAGTCTTGATGTGTGTTTTATAGCCTTTCAGATGACTATAAAAAATACTTGAAGAGAAATAAGATTACCTCATCTGTCCATCTGTCTGAGGAACATGCAAATTATAGAGGATCAAGGAAGGTTCACAGGACAGGGGTTAAAAGTAATCTACAGTAATGAAGTGAAGGAAACTGAGCCCTCATCAGGGTGCCTAAAGCTTATTGTTTGAGTTTAAAGTTTGAAAACAGATGCAGGATCACCGTAAAAATGGAGAGATTATTTCATCTTTATGCCTATTCATAAATGCTGCAATGTGGGCTCTATAATGTATATTGATGACTACAAGTAAAATCTACAGGAAATGTCATTGGGGTAATTATGCTGCACCCATAATGTCAGTGGTCAATACATTTCACATTCATATAAACACAGGGGGAGGAAAATTGACTTTACTATTCAGAACCGTAGAGAGAGAAACATACTTGTAGGTTTGACCATTTCAGCACCATGGAGAGAGACACAAACAGAGAATTGCTTGTTCCTAATTCAGGAATGGATACTCAAGTGTTTACATATCAGGACAGAATGCATGATGTTCAAAAGCAAAATCAACAACAAAAGGCTGTTGTTTTGCCAAAACTGGGATGAGGAAGTTTGGAGTTTGGAAGTTAGCACATACATTCCTGCTTACTAATATTAAACATTTGTGAAATAGTGAGCAAAGGTTTTGTTAATACATGTTGTCGCCCTCATAAAAAAATCTGCTGTCAGTCCAATTTTCTTTAAACACATCTGAAAACAGCCACCTTTTATATTACAAAAGAGTATTCTTAGAGAGGACAATCACTATAACTCAGTCCTAACAGCTAAAAGAAATATACTGTATCTGTATAGTCAACCACCAAGGGCATTAAACAAAGGGTATGTAAATGGGAACTCTTCCTAACAGTGGGCACACACACTTGAAAATTAACTCAAAGCAATACCCAAAATCACAAAATAATTTGTGATTGTAAACTTCAAGGTAATAAAAAAAGACAATTGGTTACAACAATTGACAACAGTTAAAATATGAGAGGAGAAGATATGTATGTCCTTATGTCGTTGAAACCCACCTGTGACCACAAGTAACCTTAGAGGAGTCGCACAGGCAAAGACAACTAAACTGCAGTTCCCCAAAATAAACTTCTTCTCAATTCTTCCCAGTGGTTAAGTACTTCAACATTAATTAATGAAGTGTGATAGGATGCATTAATTAATTTTGAAGGGGAGCTTAGTAAAGCCAATATTGACTGACTATTAACAATGTTGGAAAATAACTGTTATAATTCCACAATCAACTGAGAAAGTGAATTCAGGCAGAACTGATAACCACTGGCTACCATGTCTGTGTAACTGTGATCATTCTTCAGTTTATTTGTACTGTTTTACATCAGTAATACAATACACAATACCCTTGCAGTGGTAGCCGAAGTAATAGACCCATTCATGATCAATGAGATGTCTGCAAGCAGAATAAAATGGTCCTAATGAACATCTGATCCAGTTCAACGATGCATTGATCCAACTGTAATCTGCCCTTCATACAGTTACTACTTACTGGACAATTTTTCTCAGTCTGTTATATGTACATATTTTATATGCAAATCATTTTATATGTGTTTTGGCAAAGATTGTAATTGATGGGAGAACTGGCGAGTAACTACTCTTTAATTGTTTTGGTGATATGAAAAATAATACATTTCAAATTTATTCATGATCAAACAACCATTTCATTTTGCATTGAACTGTGTTTTCAGTTATTTTGCAGCACCCAAGGTGTCAAAAATGTTCAAAGTCAATCTCCCTGACTTAATATGATACAGTAGATATATGTATGCAAGGCATGTGTAGTGCATACTGTGCTGGGGCTCATGTCATTCACTGGGACTTAATTTGATAGGCATTTAACTTACACACAAAGTCACAGGGACCTTTACCACTTGACTAAAATGACATTGCAAACAAAAGGTAGCTTATGTGTTGTATGAAGCTCAATGAACAGCATCGACAAACATATGTTAAAAGTTTAGTATGTAATCAACTGTATATTTTATAAATTACACAAAACTAAACAAAAAAATAAAAAATAATACAAAATTATTGTTATTAAGTATGAATGTCCATATTTAACTTTTCACAGATGCACTTTTTCTCCATAATAATATCTCTTGCAATAAGTCAGATGGAGTGTGAGTGGTGTGGGGGGTGGCACTAACAACAAACTTGCTTTTTATTGCCCTCACTAAGTGCATGCTGACTGGACAAGATAAAGTGCCTTAGAAGGGAGAAAATTGTGGTACTTTTGTACCATTTGCATTAAGGCACTCTATAAACTGATATAACTCTGACAAAACAAAATGAAAGATTTATAGTTGCAGCTTAAATACTCCTGTGATCTCTCTCAGAGTAGAGCTTTACTCAATGCAATAAAATTCACATTCACATTACAGAAGAATTTGGCTCATTTTCAGGGTTATAGAAATACTTTGACGACCATAACATTGGAGATGTTGATGCTGTATTGTGACAGAAAGACAAAGAGACAAAGAGAGAGGTGTGTGTTTGTGGTTCTAATAATGTTCATGCATTCATGCATGCATGTGTCTAGAGTGTGTCGGTGTGTGCTTACATGTGAATTTGATTATGTACACCCTTGTACGCCTTCTGCATGGAAATCAACAATAACATTATAACCCAGGGGAGCCTATTAAAGTGAAGGTCTCTCCAGTCTCTGTGCGTGTGTATGTGCGTGTGTGGCGTGTGTGTGGCGTGTGTGTGTTTGTGTGTGTGTAAAAATAGGAGCCATGTGTTAAAGTGATGGGTGAACTTCCCCAGCTTACTCAGGGGGACTCAATTAAAATGAGCATTTTTCTGCAGTCTCAGGTGCAGACCTTAAGCATGGTGTGTGTGTATGTGTGTGTCCAATATCAAGAAAAGGACTAAATATGCAGATAACATACATTCCTGGATATGGAATGCCTTAGATTGAAACAACTATTTAAATTCCTTTTGGTCAGTTGAACTGTGGTTGTCACCCCAGTAGATATTCCTGTACTTTTTCTATACATCACAAAAATTGTTTTTAATTGTGTGGAGTAAAAAAAGAAAAGCTGGCTGAAATTTAAAAGGCACTCTCCAAAAATCGTAGAAAATGAATGAAGTGACAAGAAAGGAATGAGAGACGGAGACAGTACTGGAATCCAAATGCAGGTACAGTTAGCCGACTTCACTACATACCATATGACATATTTCACTGGCAGTACTATGATCCTTAAACAGAGTGCAGCGTGCTATCACTGTAGGACAGCTGTGTAGTCATGTCACTGAAGCATGCTGCCACAGTGACACCATGCTAATTCGACTGTCAGCATGTTCATTATAATACAAGAGAAAACCGGACAGAGTCACATTCTGTGCTGGTAAAAATCCACCGAAGATGTCTAGTGTAGTAGCACGGTGCTCAAATGCAGCATATTACAGTAATGACAGGGTCTCTTATCTTCAATATTGCACTGCACAAGATTACTGGCAGTCAAACACAGGAGGACAAATCTGAATGGCTATAAATCAAATCATTGTGTGTGCGTGCCTGTGTGCGTGCGTGCATCCGCGGTGTGCATGCACATTTTGTACATTTCAAGTTAAAACAATGTATGTACTGAAAGGGAAAATATCCACTCTGGAAAATGTACAAATACAAATACATACATTTTAAATAAGCACATAAGTGTTCAACAAAAGGCAAATGATTATGTCTGTCTCTGTGAATGATAAAGATAGTGTTTTGAAACTTTCTGAGAAGGATGATGCCTTGGTGATCCAAATTACCTGTAAATATGGAGAATAAATATTTCCCCAGGTATTAGAGCCTCAATTAAGCCCTCATCCATTGATGTATATAGAAAAAATTAACTTATGATGATGATTCCCTGTTTATATTAGCCAGAGTTAATTCTTTGTACCCCTTTCTCTGTGCTGCTGTGTTGAGGCCTGATAAGGTCAATATCGGGACTAAAATGTCACCCCAGCAGTTAAGTTAGACCTCAGTGCTGGGAGTCTATTTCATCTTGATTTCTTAGTTTTTTTAAGTGTTGAATGTCCTCACATTGACTCACTTTGTAATGAATTAAAATGGCAGTGAGACGACTTGATAAACAGATGAGGGATTTGGGGTTGTTGTTTACTTGGGTTTCAGTATGAATCACAAATTACATTCTGATTTGCATATACAGCAATATCATCGAAACGGATGCTTACCGAGCTGGCTTGTGTCAATACAATTTTGAAGAAGTGCAAACAAAGCAAACAAGTAGTATAAACCTGGATAAATGTAAAATGCCGAATGTGTGATGTCAGCAGAAATGATGTGAACATTAGGTCCTTCCACCATTTTTTCTTTTTACAAACAGATACAATTAAGTCATGCTATAAATGGCACCAGACTATTTGGTTGAAAATGTTGTGCTTTTGTGTTTTCACAAGTAGAAAGCATTAGATAAAAATAAAAACAGCTAAAGTCTCAGTCCAGCAGTTTAGACATTTGACTGAGGTGTGGTCACCAAAACCATTTCACAGGCTGTAAGGATGTACCATTGCTGGGACTGGTGTTGGGTGAAACTAGGCCCTAACAAGTGTGGACATTGTTTTTTCCTACCACATCATTGTACTGTTTTGGTGGAGTTTACCCTGGTGTCAGTACCCTGGTGATACACGATACATATACATAAGTAAGTTTCCTTCTCTCATATGACTATTGCCTTTTAGATCTGGATAACAGTTCATGGAGAAAAGCTCACAGAAAGAACAATATCTGTCAATACACTGACATTTCTTCTTGAGTCTGTAGCATTAGGAAGGCCTCCTGTGTTCTTTCCATCAGTTGTTTATCTGAGCACAGTAAAGTATCTAATGCACTTGGCAATTTCGCCTGATTCCCCCCTCAGCAAACAAAAGCACACTGCACTACCGAGATTAAATCTTTTTTTTTTTTTTTATGAAGACGCTATCAAAAGAGATGCTACATTTGATTCAAGAAAGAATATCTATCCACTGGAACCTGTATCCTGAAAAACAGTGTCCCTATGTAAGCTACTGATGCAGTCGAATGCATGATACTGTTCATTTGGAGATAGAAGCTTACAGCAACCAGCAGGACTCCACTTTGCAGCTCTCGCACTTCAGCCTCAAATGGCATTACTAACTCTGTAATCTAATCACTGGCCAGTGCAGTAATGCGGTCCACAGCACAAGCCCCAGGAAACTCCTGGGCATACAGGCAATTAATTAACTTAATAGCATGGTTAACTTAATTGATTACCTTGTTATTTTGCTAGCCTTGATATGGCTCCATTGCACGGTGAGATAATGTAGACATAATGTGAGTATTAGCCCATAGGCAGCATTGGTTTCAGGTATCTCTCTCTCCCCCCTCTCTCTCTCTGCTCTTGACTCGCTGATAAACCGAAGTGTCCTAGTTGTGCAGTGGGTGAGTAATTGATGTTGAATTATCATTTCATTATCATGAGCTTAATTAGTTTTATTTATTAGCCATTAGCTGAAAACATCCAATCCAACACAAAAATGATAAGCAGGGCATATGAGTGTGCAAGAGTGCTGCTGACTGGTGCCAGCATGGCTGAGTCCTGCTAATGTCACAAAGATAACGGCTGTATAAGAACACAGCATGGGAATAAATTATATTTCAGATCAGCCAATAACAGGCTTCTTCTGTAGGGAGTTTATAACGATGGCTCAGATATAACTTATCTAAAACTGAAGTGTTAGGAAAGAGTTGTCCTCTCAGATACAGAAAAAGAGAGAGAAAGTAGTGTGCATGCATCTCTTAGTGTGAAGGTTGGTAAAGCCAGAGGCATATATATCAGTGGAATGAGTTGGCCTCAGATTTGGCCTCAGACAACTGTCATATAAACACCGCTTTAGGGTAGGGCAGCCAGCTTCTCTCTGTTCCTCTCCACTCTTCATCCCCCACTCTCTGCTCCAGTTCTCTATTATCTTGCTGCCTCTTCTCTCTGTCTTCCCTGTGTGACTTGTCCTAATCTCCCCCCTCTTCCCTTCTGCTCACTCATCTCCATTCTTTTCTTGCTCTCACACTGTTCCTCCCTCCTCTCTCTTCCCCAGTCCTTCGTCTGTTGGGTGTATGAGGAATGACTCTTCCTCCTGGCCTGAGTATATTAGCTCCCCGGCCTCACTCTTTCCTGACAGCTCCGACCTTGTTAGAACTGGAGAGTGAGACGTCCACTTTTACAGCTGTGAAAAAGCTGCAAGGGCAGCTGTATGACTTTAAGTTTTTCGGGGGTTTTTTTGGTGGTGGTGGTGGGGGGGGGGGGTTGTTTTGTTTTTTTACCTTTTAGTTTTACCCTTGAAGATGGATGTACATAAACACACCGTCATCGGGGGATGATCATTAAGAAGAGAGTTGCTAGCACCAAAACATCTCGTTTCAAAAATCCTTGTGTGTGTCAATTTTTATCTTAAGGGCTACTGCAGGAATTTCAAGATTCTTTACAAAATGCCTTTAGTTGCAAACTTTCTCTTGATGCCACATAATGGCTTGGTGAATAAGTGGTACCGCCCACCTAACAAGCACACCTTGATTTTTACACTTCTTATAAAAACCAATTACCATGCTCTATCATGCTCCATGGGACCATTAAATGAGCTCATTAAATACCTTTAGGATTACAAATAAAAGTAATTGCCAATTAGGATTTACCTAATTGTGTAAAACTTCAAGGATCTGATGATTTCTCTGTTAGTTTGTGGCACTGCGCTGGGGCATACTGCACTCTATACTTGTTTATCAGCTGAGCCATTCTGATGATTGATGCAGACAAGCAGAACCAGCCTGGATCAGATTTTGATATACTCACCAGAGTAATTTCTTGCTGAGATACTACAGCTGAAGCAGAAATAGACAGCTCGTCCAGTAACTAAAAAAGGTAAACTTATGTCTCTATCTCTCTGAATAATGTCAGCCATGATATCGTGGCAGCCTTGATGTCAAAGTGAAAAATGGCAACTTTTGTCTGTTAAAGTGATACCCAGCACAAAATCTGTCTTTTGAGATAACAAGGCTAAGACTCTGTACTTGTACTTGCTAAGCATGCTGATATTTTCCGAATGTACAGCTCAAGCTGACGGGAATGTCATTTTTTAAAGGTAATGGGTCATAAACCAAAGCGCTGGACAAATATACATTTTACCTGATGATGGTGTTAGAGTAAAAGTTAAAGATCCCCTCCAGACATGTTTTACAACGTAAAAAATAAATGAATGAATGAATAATAATTTGTGTCTGATCATTTTTTCTCCATAAAAACTTAAATTACCATTTCTTAAAATTATATCTACACTTTATACCTCATTAAAAATCAAGAATCTATGAATATGTAATTTTCTTTATTTTTTTTATTTTTCATTTTATAAGTTCAGCAAGATGTCTCATATTCCACTAAAAAGTCCATTCACTGGAGAAGTTTCAACATCACACTTGCATAAGTTGCATACTGCTACTAGTTCAAGCCATGCCCATATATAGCTCCGTAGCTGAAAGTGAAAACAGAATCGAATGTCAAACTCTGTACACAAACCCGCACTGTGAATCTCAAACATTCAAGTGAAGTAACAATAAGTTGAACACATTTTTTGAATAGAGAAGGACTTTAAGGGATCATCAAAGTGACCAAAATATTGCCATTATTATTACTATAAATGCTGAATCCTTGTGTTTGTGAAAGACTTCTGTAAAAGGTTTGTAGTTGGCTCATCATACACAACAACAACAGCTTGCGTCATCTTCGAGTTGTGTCAGTAATAATGCGGCTAAATAATTTTTCATCAAAACAGCACAAAAATGTTGGGTTGAGATCCAGAAAATAATTTTGGGGAGTTCAGCGTTTTCCATGAACTTCTCAATGCACCTTCTATGCTCTGTGTTAAATGTCTGGTTACTTTACAACATGATGTATCTAAACACCCCTGGGCTTAGTGAGGGTAACACTAACCTCTCTGAAACAATGTGGTCATTTAAATAGGACAGTAAATCAAATTTAGCTTCAGGGAATAAAAGTCAATTTTCTTATCCTCTATCACAATAAATATTTGTACAATATATACCCATGCCTGTGGGTTTCTCTAAATTTAGGGAATAAGGTGGGATAGAGGTCTGTCTTATTTGAACTCTTGCTTCCTAATTGCTACATTTGCTCTGTAAGTCATAAGAGTACACTGTAGATCTATCCCTGTCACTTTATATAACAACACTACAGAATGAACTCACAGTAAGCTATAGCCAGCACTACAAAGCATTAACTCTCCATATTCCCTGCCTCTATTAAGCTCATGTTCAGGATTTAATGTACATAACCTAAAATATTCAGGCAGTATCACTCATGCGTTTGTCCTAGATGCATTAAAAAGGATTTAGTCATGCTCAGATTCCTGTTACAGTTCTCATGTGCTGTTGTTTCCATGTAGCATGTGGGACCCACTTTAGAGTTGGTTGACTGAAGCTATATACAGACATTTTTGAGGGAATAAAACAAAAAGTCCACCGCCAGAGTTATTTGTAGGCAGACTTGTGCTGCTGGTGCTTGACTGTGAACTAAGGCAGTGCTTCAGAATACTTAAATAGTGCTTTGCCATGCATTGCCCCTTAGGCTGAAGTTTCATCAAATGCACTTTTTAAAAAAGTGTTTGGCCATGATTCTAAGATAATGGATCAACTTCTCAAGTATTTGCCATTATTCTCACGAAATGCTGCCATTGCATGAAAGTATATTGATAATAATCATGTATAAATGATATATACATGTGTGTAGCTATTGATAAATCTTGAAACCACAGGGCCTGCAACTCTTCTTTTTATTGTTACCACACACTGTAAAGGGAGCATGCATGTTCTAAGCTTCACTGGCTTGCTCTTTTTTATTAGTACAGATTATAGAATTTTCTCTTCAACTCTGCTCACTGTCGTTCTGAATCACAGCCAGACTCTTTTGAGAACAGCACACTCAGCCGCTTGGTCTTTGGCTTCCTCCATTGCTGCTATAACATCGCAGCGGTAATAGAAAACTATAAAAGGCCTATATGTGATGACAGGGTAATAACAGCAGATTTAAACTGTAGCAGACCAGGCAGCCACTCCCTGCTATAATGACTAATACAAATGCATGTCTGCATGAGCCAATAGATTGAGGTCAATAATCATTGTTTATTACCTTCAAATATGAAAACAGCAAATGTTGTAATAAAATTGATCATATTGCTCTTGGGTTGAGTGCAGTTGAGAAAATAGTTCAGCAGAATTATAAAGTTCCCTGCTTTGGCTTAGGATAAATGAAGCCAATACATTCAAATTCTGATATTGATTTTACACTGTGCAATTTCACACAGTATGCTATAAGACAGGGAACATGAGAGAGAGGGGCTGACAGAAAGATCAACGAGGTGAGAGAGAACTGGCTACACAGAGGCAAATAAAATGACTGTGTTATTCATTTCAATAGAAATAATATCAGCAGATTTATACTGATAGGCACATGTCGTGTACACACACACACACACACACACACACACACACACACACGCACATACAAACTAATTCAAAGCCATTGCCAGAGCTGAGCAGTTGCCTGCAGTGTTGAAGAGTGGCGTGACTGGGATGGGACCAGCCCCCTACAAATGGATTGGAATGCTAATAGGCTCACAAATGGGTCAGGATGAGCTAAATGAGTGCTAGCTAGGCCTGGCTAATTACGAAGTTACAGAACCTCCACCAATCAGGTTGGAAGGGCAGAGTGGCCAGTGAACTGACTGGTTGTAGATAGACTGTCTACTAATTAGCTTGTACTAACATAGTAGTTTCATGCAAGTGGGTCAATGTAGCAGAATGGATGGATGGCATCTCAAGCACTGTCAGTATTATGAAAGGAGACACGTGGAGCATCTGATCTATCCTCATTGTCTTTTTTTATCAAACATAAATGAAGTCTTCATTACCTGCATCAACTCAGCACCAAATCTGTATAGAACATGAATCACTATTTTATTTTGAATCACTTTGGGTTATATTCAATTATTAAAATAATTCACTGTCATATAAAAGCTAAGTATAGCAAAGTAGATTAAATTTCCTGTTTGAGGCCATTAAAAAAATATGTTTGAGTATACAAATTGATTCGATATCTATCCTTATTCTTATTATTATCATTTGTTTTCAGCCATTTTCAGATTGGTTGATACCACTGATTTCCATCTTGGTTTGCATTTCTCCCTAAAAATCTATTTATATCATATCATCCCAGTCAAGTTTGTTGGTAACAATTAAACTGGGTGTCCGACTGTCATATCAGATTCCAGCATTGTGATTGAATTTATTCATCAAATTAATTCGATAATTAAAGATGACACATTAATAATCCCTGTGGGATCCTTCATTAATGTATTTATTTTTAATTCCCTATTAATCATTTGGATGAAATGAAAAAACGTATTTGTCTGAAAAGCAGCAACATGAAACACATAACGTAACAATGAAGGTTTGATCTTTGTAGGTAATTTAATCTCTCTAAAGAGTACCAAACTGTAAGAAAAAAGAAGTTTTATTTTCTCAGTGGTGTCTTGTGATCATACTGCCATCTTCTGGTTAGGGCTGACCTATATTATGAAAGCACACAGGACTGTACTGTGGTTCATAACATTTGCACCACTGCTTAATCAAGCAGATAATGAGCAATAAGATTTGAGGCTGTCTGTGTGTGTACGTGTATGTGTGTGTGTACATGTACGTGTGTGTGTGTATATATATGTGTCTGTGTGAGAGTGTGCACGCACACGTGTGTGTGTCAAAACTTGTGCAAGAGGGGGATTTCAGTATAAATATTTATGCTGGGCAAACAGATCAATGGCTATTAAAAAGGTCAAGGTCAGATGATGATGGATGCTGGCTGTATGTATTGATACATTTTGACCATAATAATGAATTACAAATGCACACACGCTTGCACACACACACAGGCAGCAGACCAAAATTATAGGGATTAATTCATTGATCATGCTTAATCTGTCATAATTAAGTCCATAGGAACAACTGTGATCAGAGCAAGCCTGCATTAAACAGATAAATTATTCAACATGAGGAGGAGGTGGACCCGAGATAAATGAGTATGGGAGACTGGTGCCAGTAGTCACAGGCTGAGGCTAATTACAGTCTTTTCTTGGAAACTGGCACAGGCTAACTTACAGTGATAGTTATATGGAAATACCACAGAACTGTAATTAGAGGCTCAGGTTAACATAACAGTTCATGAAAGCACTTGGGTTTCTTTGCAGTTGACTTTGAATAAAGTTGTGTCAGATACGGCAATATCAAACCTTAAATGTCACATTTGTTGACCTAAATTTTATTATCACAGCAGAAACTAAGTGTACAGTAAGTAGACTCTTCCAAAATACAATATAGACATTATCCAGAGGTTAGAGATATACCTTTTGTTTGTTTTTAGCAAAGGACAGCTAGTCGTCCCATTAGGAACTGAATCTTTTACCATGTGTTAATTCCCTTGAGGTTTATCCTTTAAGCTGTGTAAGTATTAATTCCTTCAGAGTGTTTCTTTTGTGACGATTAAGTCTTACTTGCAGAATTAAGTTGTGGAAATTACAATATCCTATACAATGATTGCCATTAACATAATTAGGTAAGCAGCTATCTTTGGCAAAGGGATTTAATGATCATGAGCACAACAATACACCTGGGGCCAGATGTATAAAACTTTGTGGATTCAAGGGATTGAAAGTCAGTGTATGCATAAAACAAAAATATGCATAAACAGCCTCTGTGCCAGATTTATAAATCCCTGCATATGCATAGTTCTGTATTACACAAATCAGCCATCAGGAAAATGTATGCATTTTACTTCACTCTGTACTCGGCCTTGCACCTCAGATCATGTTGAGCTGTTGTGTTGTTATGCAGAGCCATTAAAAACTAGTTTCTAGTAAGTCATCAAAGGCTACTGATTATGATACACACTATATGTATATAAACCTTTGACATTACTATTCACATAGATATATTACTTATGTTCAAAACTGCTGTCTCCCTTGTATTTTCAAGCTAACCTGGCACCCCTCCCATCACTTCCTGATTCCTGGCACTCCTGGATGGTCCTTTAAAGCCTTTCAAGCCACACTCTCTCACTCTCTCACACACAAATTGCAGACAGGATCAGCAGTAGTGCTACCAGCCACCACTTTCTGTATCTTCTGTTTGCATTAAACTTTGCTTTGCAAACCATGGCTGCTGTTTGATACCTCTATGTTGCTACCCTTGAGCCTGGGTCGCAACATACTGAGAGCTCCTGCGGGATAACGTAGATCCAGAGGAGTTCTTATTGTATGTTTGTTTGCAGGTGCGGCTGTGGGTTGGTGTTCTTTTCCCACCTGATAAGGATATGGTGGGTATAGTGTCGGAGTGCTATTGAGTTGTTATTGAGTCAACGAGTGAGCTCCCTCAGTAGTTAGGGAGTGCGCCAGCTTGGACAGAGTGCTAATCTGTCCTTCCATTGGTTCCCTCATTTGCCTTATAGCATTTTTTATTTTTGAGGTAACTGGATGTAGACATGTTTCTCTGGTAGAGATAAGCATTTTAGGATCTTGGCTATATAGCGCACTGAGGTTTGCGTCTTTCAAATGTGCAAGATAATACACGCTGTCCATTTAGTTTGTCATAATGAATATGTAATATGGGGCGTTTCAAAACCAGTGTGCAAAATACAGGGAGGAGAAAATGCAAATATGTTATTTAGCACACGCATTGTGATTTCATTGTGCCTCTGTCTCCTCCTCTCCACAGTGACAAAAGTCATCTGAGCGCAGTGAGCAGCTGGTTAATAGCTGTCCTTCAAAGGTATTATTTATAGACGCAGTTAGCGTCAGAAATAATACCTTCAGGTTTGGTAAATCACAATGCGTGTGCTAAATAACATATTTGCATTTTCTCCCCCCTGTATTTTGCACACTGGGGTTGAAACGCCCCATATTACATATTCATTATGACAAACTGAATGGACAGCGGGTATTATCTTGCACATTTGAAAGACGCAAACCTCAGTGCGCTGGGTTAGTAGATCAGCTTGCACATTTTTTGCGGGTGATGTCAAGTTTGCACTCGTTTTTACACATGCAGACCTTTAGTAAATCAGGCCCTAAGTGTATATCTGTTTACCAACTCGCCCCTTTACTGACAGCTAAGTCAAAAAAAATTGAATCCATTTTATTCCATCCAAATGTATTTTATTTAGTTTCCAGCATCATTTACAGCTGTATATGCAGGCACAAGGGCAGACACATACAATTAGGTTTAATATTTGTAAGCATCTGCATTTTGAAATTAAAACTCCCAAAAGAAGTTCCCACCATGTCTCAATGGCATAAAACATGTCACTAATCAGACATAATCTCTTTACACTCCTAAATATTAGGAAATAGTTGTGAAACCTGTCTTGGACATCGCATTGTTGACTTTTTTTTCTTCAAAGTTTGTTAAATAACTCAATTCAACAGATGCTTATAAACAACCAAAGCATCTGACCATTTTTGGTTTCCCAACTTTGTGACTCAGCCTCTACACATCTGGATGTTTCAAAATTTTAAAACAATTTAAGTCCACAAAAAATATTAAAACTCAATACTGCACATATACAGTGAAGTGTTGGAAATAAACTTATTAAAGCTTATCAATCAACGCTAATGAATATGAACATAAGTCACTAAAATATATTTAGTACTAGATTTTACTGTACTTTAGTTCAGACTTCCTCTGAACCAAATAATGCCTGCCATTTAAGTCAGAAGCCTCACAGAACATTTCAATGTTTACACTGATTTAATAGATGGGTTTCTTAATTTTGATTTTGCAAATCCATCTGTTACCCTTTCAGCCATGGTCATCAGACTGTGTTAGAAGAAGGTTTCTCTGCACAGTGGACAGGTGGACTTATTGCTGGAAGTAAACCATTTGAACTGTAGGAAAATGAGAAAAATATATCAGTATAAATAAACACAAAAAAAGTGTTATAAAAAGTGTTATATCACCAGTGGTGGGTTTATCTATGTAAATAGCTAAAATGTGCAGAGAAGGCACTGAAAACCACTGGGTGTAAAATACTGTTGACATATATAACTCACCAGACATGCTGAGTGGAATTTCTTTTTGCAGGTGCGACAAGCCTTCTTGGGCAGGGAATAGTTGGAGCCATGAATAACAGAGAAGCAGATCATACAATCCTCTATTCCCTCAAAACGCTTATCCACGTTGTTCTTCCACAGAGCCAGGCCTTCCATTATGCTGCCATTCTGAACACACACACACACACATACAGTAATTAGGCATCAGGTTGGGGAACAGTGCCGACATACTTATATCCACTCTATGTTTGTGTTGTATTTCTACCTGATGTGTGAGGTAGGTGCTCAGTTGCAGCATCCAATTCCTCCACTGCTGTACAGCAACACCCACGCGCCTCCCACTCTCTACAGTGATGGAGCCTAGAGGGTAATTCTGTGGTAGCTGAATCACCAACTCAATGAAGATATCATCCACAGAATAGGTAGCAATCACCTCCCGTGCTGCAGAGCGGGCCTTCACCTGGGGGCAATAAGATAAATAAATAAATACTGTGCTTGCCTGTGCCATGGGGCCTCTTACAGTCAGATAATACTCAACAATCAAGGAGCTAGGATCACACTTGATGAACTGAATGCATTACCCTCCAATAAAAGTTAATGTATTTCAAAGGATCCATTGTTACTGCGTCATTATATTGCAAATGTGATGCAGGTGCTGTACCACAGGATTTAAATGTTTATGATCCCTATTAACTTTTTGCAATTTCCTGCAGATAATCTATGCAGAAATGAGACTCTGATACAGGAGGAATGCAGAGATAAATAAAAGACAAAGATAAGATCAATTAAAAACAAAAAGACCTGAAAAATTCAACAATTAATTACTGTTATAATTTTTCCAAAAACAGAAGACTTCAATTTTCAATATCCTGATGCTGCTGTGGCTGTACCAAATTCAGAAACAATAGAGACATTAAATTGCAGCTCAAACTGTAAATTATTTCTCTGTTTTAAAACAAAGTGTATAGAAATAAAACTGAGCTTGGCAGATAAATGATTTGACTGCTTCATTTAAATTTAACAATTTAAGGAATATTTAAGTCTAAAAAATGACTGAGAACTGGAAAAGTTGCAGATACACAGAGAGATCATGTACTTGTTAACTTACAGTCATGCTGTCAAACATTTGAGTGCTGGACTGGACAGATGAGATCTCCTGGGCTGACAGAACAGGGCTGATATATTTAATGGTGAACTTCTCCACAGCTGCGCTCACTCTCTTCTCCTGGCTATTCCACCACAGCCGAACCATGGCAGGCAGGTCCTGCACTGTGCTGTAGTATACGCTACAAGCCAGGTGAGGGAGCTCTCGCTCAACACGGTCGCTGTCTGTAGGCAAGAAAACACAGGAAGGCAATCTAAGCTTGTTTATATTTTACGGGCCATGGACAGATATTGTGCTGGTGTGTGTGCGAGTGTGTATGCACGTATGTGTTGTTTTTACCATCAACAACCAGAGACAGGCTTTCTGTAAAGAAGGTTTTGTTCTCCTTTGAGTCAGACCCCTGACCTGGGTAGATGGGATTCTCAGGCATCAGTTTGAAAAGATGAAGGAGGAGCTTGTTAAGGGAGCAGCTTCTCTTAAGATACTGGGCATAATGGGCGCGTAGCTAAAAACAAATCAGAAGAGCATTCATTATTGTGACAATACTTTGATATCAACATTGCTCTTCCCTCACATCAAAGCCAGCACTCTCAATTGAAAGTACAAATCTATTTGTTTCAGCATACTCTCGTACATTAAAACTTTATAGTCACAACCAGAACCAATCAACTATATTGTGAAAAATATCTGATCATCTTGGACCAGGACTTGTCATGACTCACATGAGAGGGTGAGGATTTGAAAAAGATGAGGAGTAGCTTCCAGGCTAGTAAGTAGCCCAGGATGCAGGAGTACTCTACACTGAGAGACTGGACCACTGCAAACTCTCCTACTTGAAGGCCAGCCAGGATATTGTCACACAGCTCCTCACAGGTTGACAGGATGGCCATCAGAGAGGCTGGAGGAGAGCTGAGCACAAAAATCAAAAATTAAAATAATTATTTATACATCACCTATAGTACAAAAGGATGTTTGCACACCTCGTGTGACAACACCTACTGTAGAAACCACTCGTTATAACAAATGTGACTTCCACTTTTACTTACAGACATGGCTCATCTCTATCATCTTCAGGCTTGTTATTGTCTCCTTCTCCATCACATACAGGCAGCTGAGGCATGACTCTGGATTGAAAAAATACATATACATGTTTCTCAGTTTTATAACCCACAACATTTTTGGTATGCCAAACAGAATTTTAAGACATTTCTTCTGTTAATTTAAGGAAAAGTCAGCAATATTTGCAAGCGTGCACAATGACACATACTGTCAAACTAATCCCTTACTTTTCTAACAAGTGGTATACAGTGATTTGCAGAGGCCTGGCCTTAAACAACAGCAGAGGACAGAAGGTGTTGAGGAGCGTCTGAAGAGGCTCTGGCAGGTTTGTCTTCTGGCCCGCTATGAATCGTGCTGGCAGGGAGTTTTGGTTCAGCTGCTGCATAGGCACATAATTCAAAGCCACACCGACTGACTCCAGCACTGCTAGAGGAAACGTGGGGTCGTCTGGTTCAGTGAAGGCTTCTGCATTTAGACAGCAAACAGACAAAAGCATTTTGACTCATTAAATCACAACAGTTTGTGTTGATGTTGAATTGTAAGATTTACAGTCTCCAAAACTAGCATTAAGTTAGAACAACAAAAACTGAATATTGTAAACCTCATGAAGATATGACTTATTACAGGGCTGTTACATTAGACTACATTTTATTTTACTAAATGCTCTCCATTCACCAACTATCTTATAACCTAGTGATGCTAAATGAAAAACACATGTATCAGCATACCCCGTCATACCCTCGTAGAATAAAGCTAACACACATACCTGTGATGCTGACAGGCAGAGGCAACAGCAGATTGTAGATTCCTTCTACGAAGAAGTCTGACCATTCACTTGCCAGTTCTGGTAGCTTCTCCAATACATCGGGTGAGGGTGATGCAAAGAAGTCATTCAGCTCCACTATTAGTGCAGTGTTCTCACACACAAACAGCTGCACCCATGGGTTCCACAGACTACTCACATTATCACTGGCAGTCTGAGTTTGGAAGCAAGCAAAGTAAAGTCGAAGATAATGAGGGACAGCAGATACAAAACATAAATAAAAATACAGTTGGTGAACATTTATTGCCAAAAGCTTTATTAGTGGGCAGCAGAGTAGCATAGTGAGTGCTCTTAACTACCACAAGACCTGGGTTCAAGAAATCAACAATCCATGGCAGGCATCTACCCTGCTTCAGAGCATTCATAGCTGAATCCTAAGCAGCTATTGGAGAAACTACTCTGTAACTATCCCTGGCCTAAGACCTTAAAGTCACACACACAAAAAAAAGTATGATTTACATCTCACCTCCAACCAGGCTAACATAGAGCAGAGCAAGAAGTCCCACTGGCTGTTCCCCAGTCCTGTTGAACAGTTAGGCACCAGCCATGACAGGAAACGCATCATCTCCACAGTAAGACTCAACTGATCTGTAGTTGCTTGGGACAGGTCACTGAAACACACAGATGTGACAAATGTAGCTAGGCCTGTAGGAAATATCAAGAAAACATAGTGTGTTAAGGTTTGTATTGTATGCTGTGATTACCTGCTGAAGAGGAACCAGTCCTCTTTGCTGTTCCTCCACTCCATCATGGTGGCCAGGACAGCCTGCACAACCTCCTCTTCTACATGTGTATCAGCTTGTAGACAACACAGCAGTACAGCCAGACACCCAGACACATCTGTAACAGAATGCCCAACATAATCATTTGCCTGGTTAATCCCAAAATGTTGATGTAAGCACTTTTATGAGTTTGTGTGTGTATTCTCACTCTCATTGTCTTGCCAGTTGATTATTCCAGAAGCAGCCAACGCTACAAGAGTCTCTCTGTCGTCTTTGGTCATGTAGGAGCAGAGGACCTGGAGTGTGCTCAGTTTGCTTTCAGACCCTGGGAACAAACTGACCAAACACAGAACATTTTCAATATACAACAAAGTAGTAAGAGTGGCCACACATCAGCTTCCATTGTAAAATCATTATTATTAAAATAAAGTATTGACCTATCTGCACTGCCGTAGAGCTTCCTCAAGCTTGCACTGTGAGTGTCTTCCAAGTTGTTGGTGTCGATGTAGTCTTCTAAAGTCAAGGACCAAAGACCTCCGAGCTCTACTGACCTACAGGTTAACAACACAATACACAGTATATTCAGTGGATACCAGGCCTGGCAATAACTCATGATTTATTTTGTCTTGTTTCTTCAGAAGCTGATACATTTATTTAAGATATGCCTTCAACAATCAATTTTCATACTCCATCCCCACTGTTTTTTTTGTAATCAACTACTTTTATTGATTGCCAGATAATGTATAGTCCAACAAATTATCATGCCCATGTCTTTGGAGGAGGCTTCATGAAGATTATTATTACATGAGTTGATCAAGTGTGGGTTTGGTTCCACTTAGTCTGTGAAGTACTACATTACTTTCTTGTTAGTCAGAAATCAATGTGTGATCCTAACCTTGAGTAGAGGGTCTCCAACAGGTCTGTTGTTGGAACCAGGCTGTGCAGTCCTTGTGACAACCCCCAGTCAGTCAGCAGGCTGTGATAGGCAGACACTACAGTGGGGCTGTACTCCACCTCCTTACACCACTGCAACGCATACAGCAATTCTGCAACTGCCAAACAAAGACATACAAATACAAACATATTAAAGTGTCCTAGATTGTAGAGAGAATGAGAAACATAAAGTCAGAGAAGAAAATAGAACATGTCATGTGTTTGTTTACCTGTGTGCTTAAGGTTTGGCAAGTGTGAAGGATAGTTAGCCTTATTTTGGTCACAAGGTACAACTGTAGCAGTCCGGATCACCTTCCCTAATAGGGCACAGGCACACAGGTGGGCCGGCAATTTGTTTGACACCTTACACTTCCAGATGTCCATGGAGGGTTTTTCACAAACTCCTCGATAACGGCTGTCCAGTAAAGGGACCTTAACCCACTGAAGGACATATGATGGGGAAGCACAATACATGAATGTCAAGCATTTTGTACATAGGATTAATCAAGACAGAATCATTACACAGCTGACTGCAGGTGTGTTCATCATGACCAATATAGTAGTAACTGAAGGACAATGAATTGGCTGCCTTGGCTTACCTGGGGAGGTAAGGCCTGTCTGATTCTGCTCCATCCGGTTTGGCTGGGTGTCAAATAGGTAAAGAACTTGATAAGAAGGTGGGAGTCCTGATCGCAGACAGAGATGATTGTCTCCACTATCTTCTGTACAGCCAGAACTAGAACCTGTAAACTAAAACAGAACACCAAGAAGTCTGAGAAACTTAAAACCACAACAAAGCCTTTGGACAGTTTCTTAAATATGGTTGCAACTATTCAAACACACTGAACAGGCCCAAAGTTGGAGAAGGATAACTGACAATCCAGCTTGGGGTTTTAAACACTACATAAAAGAGAGTGTTTGGTTACCTTTTAATGTCCAGAGAGACAGTGACTAGTTGGTTCATCACCCAAAGGGCTGCACTGTGCAGGAAACCACCCTCATTAGCCTCATATTCAGAGTGTTGGACCAATGACTGGACCCCAGCTACAAATGCTTTCTTCAGCTTCTCTAAAAGTGAGTCTTTCAAAGCAACAGACACAAATTAGTTATTTAGCAGGGATGTCAAGTATGAGTGTATATATGCACTTTGTAAGAACCTACCAGACAGGTGAGTGTGTGTTTGATCTTGGGCGATGAGCTGGAAGACAGTGAGCAAGAGCTCCTCAGCAGACTGTAGTAGGAGACAGTCTTGTACAGAAGAGAAGAATGTGGAGGCCACATCACAGATAAAGGAGATGAGTGGCTCCATATTGCCTGCGTCTGACAGACTTTTAGTCTCAGACAGAGTGGCGTGGAGCTTCTCTAAGATCTTCTCCATGTATACCTCCCCTATCAGAGGCTCTGCACATTCAAAAACAAAAAAAGATGATTATACAGAGACTGATAAATTCAATGTGCTTTCAGAGCCTAGCAAAAACATACTTTTCTCAACACTGACAAAAATGCCACTAAAACATAATAATTTGTATGGTGTGTGTGAAAAGTTTTATTCACCATTGTTGTGGTGCTGAGAGAGGACGAGGCTGATGAGAGTCCAACTGGGTCTGCTACTAGAAGAGACAGAACTGGAATTGCATCCCACATTACACAGCTCCTTAGTCAATCCCAAGAGTTGCTCACCCAGAACTGAACCTTTCAGCCAATCCCTAT
Organism: Scomber japonicus; assembly: GCF_027409825.1. Taxonomy (NCBI): domain Eukaryota; kingdom Metazoa; phylum Chordata; class Actinopteri; order Scombriformes; family Scombridae; genus Scomber; species Scomber japonicus. Next base: position 17,316,243 of record NC_070590.1, on the reverse strand, counting down.
AGCTCTTAAGAGTCTCAGCATCTGCACATGCCTGACAGGATGAACAGCAAAGTAGAATATACATTTATTATCATGGAAATTTGATGTATAGATAAGTAACACGTTGTCTGAATGTAGAACAACACATACCCTCTGTATGATTTGCAGGATAATTCCCCATTGTAGATTCATCTGAAAAAAAGAGCATGTATAACTGCAAAGAAACCTCAACACATAAATTAGTAAATCTTTCAACACAAGAGTAATCATAATGCAGAAACGTGAAACAACATCAGGTAGTATGTTTTGACATCAAGATCTTATGTTACCGTGGTGATGTGGTTGAGGATGCGGGTGGCCTCTTGCTGGCTACAGCAGCAGAGTGAGCTGAACACCATTTCCACCAGGTGCTCTGTGTCACTGCGGTCCTTCTCAGCCAGCCACACCACCACTCGCTCCAGCAGGAACTGCACCGCTGGATTGTTCACATTCACCTCGTCCTTCTTCTCACCATCCTTTGTTATTTTGTCATCGAATTCAACCAGTTTCTAAGACATTTAAGGAAAAAGTCAATTGCATTAAGGAGTTATAAGCTTTTCTAAAACCTTGCTTTTTTCCATTATTGAATTCAAAAGGGCCATGCCAGTGTGTTTATATCTTTAAGCCCATAAATTAAAAATGGTCAATTCTTAACATTGCTGCCAGCAATATTTCAAAGCATACAACAAGTTTTTATACTGAACTCAACCCTTTCAGTTTTATGTTTCATAGATTTGAACACAGACATACAGTTTTATCTGTAATTGTCAAAATCAGACTTACACTGAGGACCCTGGGTGTGTGAAAAGACCGCAGGAGTAGAGAGAGGAAAACAAGATGTCTCTCTGACTTTTTCTCATTCACATGCACCAAGCATAGTTGTGCCAGCTGGCACACTACATCCTCAAAATGCTCTGTCTGTGGGGATCCAAATGTTTCATTCACAAGGTCCGACACTGTCTGAAAAGGCTTTTCAACACCATCCCCCTCAACTCCACTTCTCTCATTGACTTCTGTCTTAGACAAAGAGATCTTGACAGATTTCTTCTTCTGGACGTGCTTTCTGTTTACTCTCTCAGGGTAACGCATCACCTGGAGAAATAAAAGAAAGTGAGAATAGATTTATTTAGGCATTATTTTTTCTGTTTCTGTTTGGAAACGTTTTAACACATTAATGGCTCTGACAGCCATTTAGATTTGATGTATCCTCAATGTCAACATGGAGATTTCAGAGGGGCGTATCTGAATCAGAGATTCTCCAAAGGCCAACTCACCTGCAGCATGGTAGCTACCCCTTCCAAAGCCTGTGGATCTGCTTCCTCATTGTCTGCATAACGCACAAAAAGAAGACCAAGACCCTCCCAGAAATCTGCCAGGAGTCCTTGAAAGACTTCTTTGCTCTCGTTAGCTTCACTCCCACTATGTACACCTGCCCTCTTCTCCCAGGAAACGAGAAGTTCAGTGACCAAAAGAAAAAGAGGGCCATTCTGAAGGGAGGAATTTTCAAGAGCTCTTTCTAGAAGTGGTAAGAGCTACAAAAACAAACAAAAAACAAAACAATGTCAGAATGGTAGGGACTTCTTGGTAGATTTGACATAAAGGAAAGGAAGGAATTTAAAAGGGCTTTCACCTGCTGTGAAATAAACATTGTCCGTATTCTTCTCTGATCCTCCTCCTCCCCTGTATTGTGCAGTATGCAGTACCTCAAGCACTCAACCGCAGAAGTCACTATAACTGCACTCTCTGATGGGCTTGTTGCTGCACGCTCACTGGACAGACTGAAACAAACACACAATCACTAAAGATTATAGAGTGTGATATGTGAATTCTGTTGTGGTTGAAATCAATATCATGGTATTGACAAGAGTAACATGTGTATTACTTTATGGCAATATAGATAATATGGCAAATGTGGACAATATAATTAAATTATTGCCCGATGAACTTTGTTCCACTGGCTCAATTTACTAACTTTCTCAATTTATAATTAAATTATGTACAGACTTTTTTTATTTGACCCCTAGAGTTTTCTCAATATTTTTCTATGATATTACAATATGTGCTTATTGTTACAAAACAGTTCACTCAAAATTTGATAATGATACTATTGAATTATCACCCTGCCCAAGTATACACTCACAAACATAAATAAATTACCCGTGTATGAGTGAAGTGAAGAAAGTGGTGTAGAAGTCCAAGGTTGGATCAGTAACCTGTTGTGGCAGTTTGCTAAGGAGTGGCATTAAATTGGGGTGGAGTGCTTTAGCCATGCCTTTGCCTCCCTCTTTTAGTAAAGCCCAAAGTTTAGGTAAGAAGCCCTTCTTAGCATTCACGTGTGTCCAGCAGTCCTGAAAACAGGAGCATAAAATCTGAGATTAGATGCAACTTAACTATAAACTAAAGGATGAACAAAAATTAAACATCTACAAATCTACAGTATGAATGTGTAGATGGACACTGGCACTCATGACCATAATCATCACACTCAATGACCAAAACATAATGCTTACAGGGATGGTAGACACAACATGTAGAACAGCTTCCCACACGGGAGGCAACACTAAAGGATCTGTGTCGTCGATGCTGAGGAGGACTGCAGGGCAGAATCGTGCTGCTTCGGCCTGGACAAGTCCTGGAGTAAACTCACACAGAGCACACACCATCTCAAAAAATGCCCCTCGCACCTGTGGACAAATACAAATAAATGTAATTCAACTTTTTTTATGTTACCGTCAAATGTAGTTATGGAAATTCAAAGTGGAAGAATAAATACTTAATACCATGTTTGCTTTAAGTGAAAGTAAACTACCGTATGTGCTTTTGACAAATTAACATTTCATGTATTGCTTTGTTACACGCATGTGCATTTCAACCTTTGTTATAAGTAGTGCAGTCTTATTCAATGCCGCTACCTGTGGTGTCTTGTGTTTGCTGTACTTCCAGAACTTCCCAGATGTAACAAGTTGAGCTAGTCTTTGCTCCAGGGCCATCCTGTCATCCTGGGGCAGCAGGGAAAGCAGTCTCTTCACCCCCAGAAGAGAGCTGGTCAGCATGCGCACATATTTGGCTTCTCTCTCCTCCTCTGTCACACTTCTAAAGAACAGAGAGAAACACTGTCTCACCAAAGAGTCTGAAAGAATATATTATCCTTGTGCCAACACAGTAAGAGGAATGGGCACAGAAAATATAATAAGCCAAACTGTTAGCTTACTGTGGATCACTCAGTGTGTCTGCAGTTTCCTTTAACAAAATATCTTGAAGGACCTGTAATGTCATGATAAGACAATTTTGGTATTAAATTTAGCACATTAGATTACAGTGCAATTCACATAAATCTTATTAAAGCTACCACTACTACTCACGTTAAGGATCTCATCTTTGCAAAAACTGAGAGCCTCAGGCTGTTTGGGTGGTGAGAAGGCAGCCTGAAAGGCCTGGCATGCAGCAGAGGCTGCAGGTGTGTAGGTGTCACACTGGGACAAAATCCAATGGCCCATTAAGCTCTTCAGAAAGGGCGCCAAGCTGCGACGCACTTTCAGCACCAGCTGTTCAAAGGCCTGCTGGGTGGCCTCCCTGATACGGCGATCATGGTCCTGACAAACAAAAGAAAGATAAAATTCACCTTATGTGAATACACCTGAAACACAGATATGCACACACATTTCAGTCCCACTGAAATGTAAGTTCCCACTCAGAAGTGCTTTCTGCCATATGTATATCTGATGTAACTGAATAAATAAACAAATCACACTAAATTCAATCAAATTAAAATTAATCAGAAGGGATATCCAGCCCATTTACATGCACCATGTCCAGAATGTTAAACAACTAATACAAGTAAATAATTCCATGAACATGTGGTGAATGACCAGCTCACCACTGATATCTTGCAGTAAATCCTTGGCCAGAATGGCAGTACCCCTTTAACATCTTCAGCGTCCCGCTCCTGACACATGGACCCAAAGTCCTGGACAGCCTGGAAAGTGTACACAGCATCAATACACACACACCTCGACCATAAACACAGCTTGGATGACTTCAGCACATCCAATGAGAGACTTGCACCCTGTGTTTCCCCTCTGTGTGTGTGCGCTCCTAGTTATGCCCCAGCAGAAAATCCCTTCAGAAGACAAAAGTTGAGGTTGAAACTCACTTTCAGTCTAGTTACTCCATCTCTTTTGGAGAGTTTCCTGAGCACCAGGCGGAAATCAGCATCTACCAGGTTGTCTATCTCCTCTGCGCCGTGGACAGCTGGGACATAACTCAACTCCGAAGTGACCGTGGAGTCAAAGCCCACAAACCCCGGGATGACACCACCTTCCCGTGTCAACAACTCCGCAGCCCGGCCGCTACTGGATGGCTGGTGTCAGGACAGAAACGCGTCGTTACAGAGAAAAATCCTCAAATAATAGTCACGTTAGACAGGAGAAATGGTTAGTTATGAAACGACGGAGACAGTCACATGTAAGTTAACGTTAGCAGTTTACGTTAAGTTAAACGTTTAGCTTGTGCTCGGGATTTGTAGCTAGCCTTGACCTTTTAACACCGAACATTACAGAAATGTGTACTTACCCGAACATTTCCTTTAGTTCGCTGTTTATTCTTACCCCCCATGGCCACGTATCAACATTTAAAGTTTCAGTTTCCTATGGTAACGTAGCAATCAGTTGTGCTAGAGGAGTTGATGTAGAGAGTGAAAGACCAAGAAGTTCCGGAATTGACTACTTCCTGTCTACAGCTTTCAAAATAAAGCTGCATCTTGGCTATCTTGTGAAACAATATGTGAACATAAACATACAAAAAAAAAAACAATAACATAGACATAATAAATAACAACATAAATATCATGAACATCACTTAAACACAGACATAAAAACAAACACAAACAAAATAAACATAAGAGATTTACATAAATAACCTTTCAAATGTATTGATTTATTTATGTAGTTCTACATTTATTCATGTATATTTCTACATTTATTTCTAAATATCCACAGAGTCCCTTAGGTAAATCAAATGCGAGGAAGAAAACTTGCAAAAATAAAATAAAATCTTTTCTTTTATACAGTCTATGGTGAGCACCAGAAACTTTCGCATGCTCACGATACACTTTCTGGTGCCAACATGAACGTTTCTGGTGCACACCTGAAAGTTTTGCGTCCAAGTTTTTTTCTCACAAAAATTGTTTCCCCATGCTCGCTTAGAGGCTTTATACATTTCTGCATTCATTGATTTAACCATTTCTGTACTTACTGTAATTTCTGAAAACTGAACTCCTGAGTCCCTACTCCCCCTCTCGCTCTCCATTTACACATTCAAGTCTGAGTTAAAAACATTTCTCTTCATCCTCCTCTGCATAGTCTTATTTTGATCTGATCTGGGGTTTTTTGCTCTCTCTCTGTAAAGCGTCCTATGGTTTGTGAAAGGCGCTATATAAATTTAACGTATTATTATTATCATTCAATCAATCAATCAACCTTTATTTGTATAGCGCCAAATCACAACAAAGTCATCTCAAGGCACTTTACACATAGAGCAGGTTCTAAACCGTACTCTTATTATTAATAATATTATTGTTTATTATTGTTATAATAATAATAATTATTATTATCATCATCATTATCCTTGTCAGGGGTACATGCTTCTACTCTGAATGTGAAATCACTTACTTCCGTTATGGAGCTCTTCTTTTTGTCCATTTGTATGCATGTTAAAAGCATTGTCGACTCGTCGCTGCCCTCTATCAACACATGCAGACATTGCAGTGCTGTAAATCAAACATGATTCTTTGTCAGGTGAGAAATATATTTTGGCCTAAGGGTGACATTAAATTCCCTCTGGATGTATGAATGCAGTCACTAAGTTTCATAGCAAACGGTCTATTAAATTTCTTGAGTACATGTGGGAATTTTGGACTGATGGCAGCACTAGAGGAAAATCAGGATCCGAGTATAGAACTCTGCTCTTTTGTAAAAATCAACATTAAACAAAAATTCCCCTCCATCAAAATCATGTAAGATCTCTGAAGAGGCACAAACAAGACATGAACAGCAATCAAAAATATATATTTTAATATAAACAAACTGACTTAAATAACTGCCAGATATACGAGATGTGTACAAGAAGAAGAGAATTAAATTATTTTATAGTTCAATTGTATGCAGTAATTTCACATTTGTAATGAAGAATGGTGTAACATGCATTTAGAAATGTTACATGGACCACAGAAGTAATCATCATCATCCTTATTTCATTCACTTCAGAACCACTGTGACTTAATTCTAAGAAAGAGATGTAACACACACTTTTCAGAGAACATGAAAGGTTTAAGAGACAAAAAATTGGCATTCATCCTTATGTCTCAGAGACAAAAACAAAAACAAACTGAGATGTGTGCTTTTTATTCACAGAAACACTTCTTGTGTGTGGCACCAAATATCTGTGTAAACAGCATTTCAATAAATGTGGATTTTAAATTATATATAATACATCTTTGATTGACAACCAATAGCATTTTATATTGTATGAGCTCAAACCACAAAATGTTAACAGTAATGTTTTCTCTGTAATCCAGAAGTGGAAAAGCATTGGACTGAAACCATATGTGAAACTTGAAGTCAGAAAGTGTATGAATATGACAACAGTTCAGTTCTAGACCTGGAAAATATTTTGTGATCAAAATAATTCAATACAAAGTCAGCTGAACTCTTTAACTTAAGAGTAAATTAGTCAAAATTAGTCTGCACAGTTAACACCGGATTTGACAAATGCACACAGTACATGAAACAGTTTTACTCCAGTCTCCCATTGACTTTCTCATCAAGCCCTGACCAAATCATCTCTTTAAACTGTAGCATAACATATAATTATGTTTCTTATATAATATGAACTTTTTCATACTGTTAAAATATGCCAACTTCTTAATAAAATTACAGTGAGTGAGAAATGTGATTCCCAATCTGGAAGCTGTAAATACAAGTTTTATAGTAATCATGTTAAAGCAATGCATTCTCATGATTTCTCCCAATAATCAGTTTTGTGTGCATATAAACAGGAGTCTCACTGTGGTTTCCACTATTAAAACCAGTACATATGAATCAGATTTTCTATATATTTCTTTGCTGTAGTTACTGCCCTTTACTGTTTTGTAAAAGGTTAAATTGTGCACGTGTTCTTTTACCCCTTGAAGTATCCATTAGGGTGGCTCACTCCATTGCAATCATTATAATCAAGTGCCACCTAAAAACTTCCAATGTGAGTACAGAGAAAAGACTTGCATTCAAATATCACTGAATTTGTGAAATCATCTGTTTACTTACCACTTGTTCTTTTTACATCATGAATCTGAATATACCTCTCATTGTCTACTACAGACTAAAATATTGATAAGATTACATCATTCTAGTTCTCATCAATTGCACCGATCTTGAAAAGTACACATTCAGAAATGATCTAGGAGTAATAATCTTGAATTCTTGCTCCTCTTAAATCAAATACAGGTGTCATTGTGCCTGTTACAAAAACATAAGCGAGTTTCACCATCTGACACGAAAGCAAGCACACAAATAACAGGAAACATGTAAAATGAAGAAACACAATCATTTAAGGAATGTTGCATTCTGAATTATTTTTTGATCCCAAAAAAAAAAAAACTTTAGAGTTTTTTTGGTGATTTGTGAACTAATTCAGTATGTCCCTTACCTCTACCATCTATAAATTACAGAACACGTTAATGTCATCCTGTAAAATTTGTTGTCCAAAAAAATAAAAGAATCAGTTGATTTATGTTCCTCATTCAGATGGTGTTCTTATTAGTATTTGCCTTCTACTACTGAGTTTTAATAGGGCAGTACCACTAACAAAACAACTGTCATTTTTTATGAATTTATGTGTTTAATTTATTTTACCAATTACCTGTATGTGTTCAATCCCTGGCAGTAAGTGGGTTTATGCAACACTTGACACTCAGGACACCCTGCTTTGTTCAGATCTTGGGCCTTTACATCCTCCAAAGATTATCCCATTTCATAATACAACACCACCACTTCTGAGCTGCTAACACCTTTAAAAAAAAATCCATAAGCCAGTCAGACAAAACAGCCTAGCTGTCCTTTTCAAATTGTGGTAACCCTAAAGCCCCTTGCAAAGCCTGGTGCCACGTCATCCCAGTTGGATGTCGGCTCCTGGTGGAAGCACTGTTTGGCTGGGCACTGTGACGTAACGTGGGTCCAGTTTGGGAACAAAGCCTTTAAAGTCCCTGGAGGCCTGAGTCCCAAACATATCCAGCACCTGTCGGTTCATCACGGCAAACCTAGGAGAGGAGACAGAATTTTCAAAAAATGAATATATCTGTTAATAAATCAAGTAGCCACTTTTCTCTGATATAGATACATAGTGACAGGTTCCACAATAAATATCATTACCTGCCCTTAGTTAAACGCAGCAGAAACTTCCAGTATGAAGGCCTGAGGTTCTGCACTTCCATCACAGCCTGCGTAACAATAAGTCATACTTTGTTTCGTTACTCAGCAGAAAAATGTGGGTAGGCATGCATGTTTGTGTATGTGTTACTTACAGCTTGAAAACAGATAGCAGTGGAGATGGCGTATATGACTGTATCTGCATGAGGAAAATAAGGGAACCGGCCGGCCTCAATGCCCTTGAAGTACATAGTCTAAAAACAGAGATTATTCCACATGCTGTTAATGATAAACTGCCAAGTCCAGATAAGATACAGACAAGATACCTCTGTACCAGATACCAACATGCCATTCAAGTTCATTTTATGTTGTAGCAATCTGTCAACTAGGGAACAAAGATCAAAACATCTCTACATCTGAATAAAAGCTATCACATTGCAAGTAAAGTCATACATACAAGGGTATGAAGTTGTTACACATATCTATGTCTACAGTGTGCAGTCCATTCATAAGAGGCTGCTTTAAATGCTGTGCCTTAATCAGAGAGATCATTCTGAAGTGACACTACTACTGTCAAAATAACTGATACTGGTTTCAAAAACACAGTGGTAGACTAGACAAAACATGCTACAAAAAATAAGCTGAAAGGGAAGATCATCAGCTGTACTAATTCATCGTCGTACCCTGATCAGGAAACAATGTCTTGTATCAATACAAAAGTTAAAAATCAGGGAGAAATTTAACGGACCTGCTGCATTTGTACACAGATGTACAATGGCTACTGGTTGGTTATTTATCACTTGGGTTGATTTTTTTTTTATTTACTTTTGTGTTTACTCCAATCAGTAGCACTTGTTTCTGTGATCCTATATATGAATCTACTGTATATATGAATACATGGATTTTTCTTTTACCTCCACCAGCTTTGAGAAGAGATACATGGATATCGACGTGCTTTTGTAGAAGAACATTGAGGTTCCAGCCAGAAAGCCTTGATAGACAGAGGAGAAAGGAAAAGAGACCATTGTCTAGCAGCTGACACGTGACACAATCAGATGACTTTATTTGACAGTTTACACTATCTTGTCTTACCAGCTACCAGTGCATGGAGCTCATCGTCAATATCACGCATCCAGCGCAGCAAGCAGCTTGTTCCCTGAATGACAGAAAAATAAACCATATAATACTCACATGACATCACAACACATACAAAAATAGGAAAGAAATGGGGAATGGCTGTGAAAATATGAGAAAAAAGATTTCAAATCAAATATGTCTTTAAGAAGGTGGGTAACAGAATACACATTGTAGGGATTATATATTCTGATATTTTGACACAATTGTTTGCAAATATTTTTGCACCCTAAATCAAGAACTGAAGCCAGTACGAAAAAAAAATAGTAAAAGATTTTTAAAAAATGTAATGTTGCTATAGGAAAAAAACAGTTAGTATAAAACACACCTTGTAGATACTGACAAAAGAACCTAGAAAGGCCCCTAGCTGGAAGTTCTCTTTGTTGTAGAAGACAGAGGGGAGCCGCGAGGGTTTAGAGAACATCTGCCTGAATGCTGAGGGCACTTTAAGACAACACTGAATCAAGTACCCAACACTGAACATCCTGACAAAACCCTAGACAGAAAAAAGACAAAAATCTTATATAATTATATTACATTATTTTCATATAATAATGTAGAATTTGAGCATTATAAATCCATCTACACAAAGTGTAATCTCTTGTGTAAAAAACATGTCTTACTTTTACACAGTAGGAAATGCAGTTGTCCTGATAATGTTTACAACATCTGTGTCTTGGACCATGTTTGCATCTGAATTATTAAAGAAAAAACATTTTTTTAAAGAGTAAATACTGTGCACCCTGTACAAGTCCATGATTTTTTTGTGTCTATGTCCTCACATTGATTCTAGCAGTTCCCTGGTGTAGGCTATCAGAGTTTTCCTCCTGGGCTTTGGCCTTTCTGCAGGCGCCTGTGCATCATCAGTTTCTACAGCAGCTGTCATCTCATGGGGCCTTGTGTGAGTGTGCTCTGCCACGACAGAGTGAGATGGAAGCTCTTCCTTTCCAATGATGAACCTGTTACAGAAAACGCATACCACTTCTATAAGTTTTGCAACAACACCATCAACTATATAAATACAGACGTCAATGGGAAGTGGGGCTTACTTTAATGCAGAGAATGCAAAGCCTTTCAGACCATCTTTATTCCTGCAGTATGAAACATACATTTTAACTTGAAACATCAGCTCTCGTTTCATAATAATAAACTGATCAGTGTTGCACATTTCACCACAGCAATCTGTGCTGCTCTGACCTGAAGAAGAACATGTAGAGAGACGCAGTAATGCAGAACAGGAGCACCTAATGGGAAGCAGAGACAGACAGAGGGAACCAGGACAGTGAGTGAAACATAAAGTTCTAACCATGTGACTTATTTCATCACCATGACTGAGAGAGTCAATAAACACATGAAGGTCATCAGTGGCCACTTGTTTATTTGTTTGCCCTTCTAAAAAACTGTCACTGAACATATCTTCAAACCAAGACAACAATTACATACATTATCTTCAAGAAACACAAACTACTACTACTATCAAGTAACAAAAATGTACTTAACTGGATACATCTGAAAACAAATCTTTGATAATATTTGAGGACACAAGCACATTTATCTGTGTTGAAACATTTTTACACTGGCAACATGCGTCAGAAAACTGAGCACACTCTGTTGTCCTCTCCCTGACCTTCTGTAGCAAATAGTTTAATTCACTTTCAGCTCGGCCAAACCTCCCTCTCCTCTTACCTCGCCGTGTTTAATGGGTTTGATGAGCCCTCTTGTCACTGCCATACGGAATAAGGTCTCAGTGGCCTAAAAACAAGAACACTCTGTTACATGTACGTTATGTGTATGTTATGTGTATGTTACATACAACAAAAATATGTTTAAATAAACAGAAAAGCTCTTACAAGATTTGTCATGTATATTGTCAGCAGTCCTCTCCTAGCAGGAGCAACAAACACACAGTCAATATTTCAAATACTTCAGATATATCTAATAACTTAAATAACTCCAAAATGTATATGCCATTTTTGCAGTGTTGTACTTTTTTTCATTTCAAAACATAGGTGGCCTTTCAGAGAGAGAGAAGGGGATGTAAGCTAAATATAGAAAGCAGAGGGTGAAGAATCTCACCTGCTCTTGCGCTCCACAAGGATAGCAATGTAGGAGGCGGGCAGTGCCGAGCCAAACCCAGCGGACCAGGAGTAAAACCCTCCCAACAGTTTCCTTAAATCAGAAAAATACCTTGTTATTTCATTCTGTGTGTGTGTGTGTGTGTGTGTGTGTGTGTGTGTGTGTGTGTGTGTGTACATGTGTGTTTTTCTTAACCTGAAATAATGGACTCAAGTGCAGTCAGCACTGAGTTTCTCTTAAGAAGCAATGTTTTAGTCAGATCTTAGTCCCATCTTTATTTTCCTTCTTTTTTTAAAAGCAACTCCAAAAACCTTGGGCTGACTCAGAGCTACCATCTGGTCAACAACACTTAAAGGATGTTTAGTTTATGAGCGTGTGTAAATTTGCTTAGTAAATTACAATAACAATTACATTCCAATGACATACTAGACCAAAGCTGCATCAATTTAGCTTCTGAAAATCTTAAATTTCAACTGAGCTGTCTGCTGGGATACAACACTTGAAGTTGGCTTCTGATTACAGCTTCCAATCAAGGTTAAGGGAAAATTTAAGGGAAATGTAAATATTGATATTCTAATTTGGCAGTTTCTCTGTTTTTTCATCAATTAGAATTGATGAAATATTAAAGAGTGTTAACCCTTGTTAATACTCACACAAGACAGACACCAAAAAAAAAAAAGTGAATAAGCAAGAAGGACGAGTGTCACCTGAAGTTTGTTATTACCTTCAGGACTCTGAGTACACTTCTTAGATTCAAAGCTTCAAATGTGACATGTAACTTAAATGAACAAACAAATATTATGCTTTTTAAATATAAGAACACACTAGCATAATTCCACATACAAGTGTTCTGATGTTTTATTGTGTTGTTGTTGTTGTTGTTGTTGTTGTAAAATAAGCCACATTGTAAATATAAAAACATATTTAGCCCATCTAAAATAAAAACAGAACTATGTACAACAGAGCAGTTGTCTGTGCTGTGTTACTTTGGGAGGTGCCTCTCAGCAGCATGCGTCTAATTACAAACATTTAGTAGAGGTGCAGGACCAAGTGCTGTGACCATCTGCAGACTCTGTATCTTCACCACACACTTGGTTAGGTTTAGGCATGAGCAGTGAAAGGATTTGGGTTGGGGTCATGGGGGATGACAGTGTCAACATGAGGAGGAGGGGGGGGTCACGAATGTTAAACTGTGTTCAGTGAGTCTCTGGAGCGTCCTTGTTAATATAGGCAGATGTGACAAGTATGACAATAGTGTTTTGATCTGGAAGTGGAAGAAATATCAGTGAAATTGCAAAATAAAAGGTTGTTGCTATGACGTCAATATTTTTGTTTTCCTTAACCCTGAATCATCAGAAGCTGAGAATCAAAAAAGAGAAAAACTACAATGGAGCAGTGAGAAAGTGTGTGTACAGACATCTACTAACCTGAGAATGCAGAAGAAAACAATGTAGAGACCTCCATTGGCAGTGAGAAAAGAGGTAGACTGTAGGATCTCAGGGAGAAGTCGTTTTATATAGTAATCCTTCTTCCTTCTCCTGAGGATTGCTGCTATCTGCAACACATAGAGGTTGCTGTCACAATTTACAGCACAAGAACTGAGAAAACCTGTTGTTTGACCAAGGCTAACTTTACCTTTGGAAACTATGTCAACTAAAGATGTGAAGATACAAGATGAGTTTCATCATGTGACACCAAAAACTGAAATGGGAACTTGACTAAACTGGATTTAACTAACACTGGAATTCGGTGTGCAAGCCAAATATTGTTTCCAGTTTTCAGCAGACTGACTTATTGTTTAATTAGCATAACTGACTATCATACAGAGATGTGTGAAACACTCTTAATGCAGTGTGTTTTTTAAACTTTGTGCATATCCATAAACTTAAACTTAAAGCTAGCCAAGTGTCTAATCTTTACGACGTCCAACCAGAACTAGTTAGCCTAACGTTAGCTAACTTTAGCTTCACAGTCGAACTATCCCTGCAATCAAAGGGTAACGCTTACCAGATAAAGAGGGGCGTATATTTTGAAGGAGACCTCCAGAGCACCCCTAGTTACATCCACGGCGGACTGCACACACGACGGGCTCCAGGTATGACCGATCTCGTAGCAACTGTGGGGTATCTTACTGAGAGCAGCCATGTCTGCTCAGTGACGACCAGCAGCAGGGAGGCGGCCGCCGTGCGCGTTCACTGTGTGGAGGGGGAGCGCGTTCACGCCAAAAGATTGTGCACTAGCAGGGTTAGTGCCATAATCAATACACTTTATGATGGATCAATGATTAATTATAGATAGGTGAACTATGGAGCCTTTGAAGGACTCTACCCTCACTCAACTCTCTCACCTCTTCTTACAATATATTTTACATTCTTTATTTATATTATTTAATACTACTTTGTGTATATTTTTGACTGCTATGTACCACAAAACCAAGGCAAATCCATTGTATGTGCAAACCTACTTGGCAATAAACCTCATACTGATGCATAGCCTAATTAATATCATTATCATTATCAACTGGTGCAGCTTTAATTCATTTAAGGATAATTAAAGTGCAACTAATTGAAAAATGATAATAAAGCTTCAACATGTAGGCTATTATTCACTTATTTATAACTTGCTATCACAATCTGATTTTCAGATAAAGTTTTAATTTACTTGCCTTAACTACTTAAGAACTAGATTTAGCCTTCAAAATGTTTGCTCTTCCAGTAAATTCTCCAAACCTGAGTTCTTCGACAGGTTAACATAATTGGGGAGAAAAGCTCATCATTCATTAAAACCAAGATGACAAGATTTGTGTGATTAAATGTAAGAGGTCTGTTCAGCTTCATTTCCCCACCTGCTCACTGTAGATATAACTTTAGCTGAATGCCAGTTCATGAGGACTGTAAATCTGCCTAAATCTTCAGCTAAATTCCTAAATCTGGAATCAGATTAGGCTTTGTCTGGCACAAGATGTTAACCATCGCTCTATGAAGTGTGCTAGACCTCTCTCTCAACTGGAGGCATACACAAATGACTTTGGGATATTTCACCTAGATTGTAACACACAGACATTACAAAACCACTAATCAGCTTGAAAACTTCATGGGAGTGTGAAAGTTTTGACTCACTTCAAATTCTGAAGTTTAAGATATAATATTAAATAGCCATGCAGAAAGCAAGTTGGATCTCCACAGATTTCCATCACACAGAGAAGTGCTGGACCAGGGCCTGACTGAGAATAAATTACAGCACAGGTGATCTTGTGGAACAAAGTGTTCTTTCTGTGGGCTCGGATTTCAGGGGGCACGATAAGACAAACAAGAACACACTCAACTCCTGAGCCCAGGGAGTTGACCCAGGTGACCTACAAGCACTTCACAGAATAATAACAGTACTATGGACAACTATTTTCAGCCTTGCTGCTTTATGTTCTGGTACCCAAAGCACGTTGTTTTTGCCCTGAATCACTACTGCGCATGGGGTGCAGATTGTACTGACAGATTTGTGGGGATTATCAGAAATAGGAAACTCAGGGATCAGAGTCACCGAAACAAAGGAGGGAGACAAAACCAGAGTGTATGTATGCTGTTTGTGTATTACCAGTGACCTGTATTTGCACTGAAATGACAGAGCCATCAATTGACTCTGAACAATTGTACTGCACAGAGTTAGTCAGCAGGTGTCAGCCTCACTCCTTTCATATATGGTATGATATGGCTTCTGGTTGACAGATGCACTGTTATCATTGTTAAACAGTACATTCTGGATGGACTGAGGAAAATGTGCATTATCAGGATGAGCTGACTTGAACAAGTTCTAGCAACATAATTCAACATATAGGGGTTTCACAATCATGGTGCCAATATTGAAAGCACAGTTTATAAATAATACATTCAATTTATTGGCTATTAATTTAATCACAACTTAACCTTTGATCCCAGCAACTGGGGTACCTGCAGACCCCACAGGTACAATTTTGTCATATCTCACAGGTGCTTTATTCATTCATTCCAATTTTTCATGACTTTGGCAATCAATGTGTACCTCACTTCACATCACTGTTTCTGTTTTAATTAGTCCCTTTTGAAACTACCAATGTATTGGGGTCATGTCAAAACCACACAATACCACCTATGCAGATTTAATACATGTATCCAATTATGTTCATGTTTACCTTTGGTCCTTATTTAAAGTATCACACTGTGGTGGGGCATTCTTACATTTTGAAGGCAGATGGAAAGATTGTACTTGGAATAAAAAGTACAATTTGTCTAAATGTTTACATATCTTTATTAGTAGTAGTTATTTACAGATGTCATTAAGTAATTATGTTTTGAGAATAAACAAGGTAACATTTTTGCTGTAATTGTTGTTTCTTTTGGTTCATGGGTGGGGTCCCCATCAGGGACCCAAGTAAGTGGTCCTTTTATGTTAAATATGTTGGTAGGATGAGGGTTAAACATTAACATTGATCTGTTTTCTCCAAAAGTCTAACACAATCTAGACATCCTTAAAACTGTAATAGCCTAGACCAGCAGGGTGCTTATTACTCATCACCTCTGGGAAATTGACAGCCACTTTAGCCGATCATCTGATGCTTAGTCTGCATTTTTTTCTCTCCTTATCTTAAATATATCAATTACCTTAATTTCCCAGTAGGCTATCTCAATAACAACTACCCTATAATAATTAAGGCGAGAAGATTGAGCGGTTATATGCACGCACTGATACCACAGGAGGCGGTCACAGCTCTGAGGCTGAATAAGCGAACTGTTTTCTTTTTTGCAGTTTCATAAGTAGTGCTGCGCCCGTTCAGCCTTTATACGGGAGAGTCAACGGAAGTTTCTACTTGACCCGTTTGAACCAAAAACCCGCTAAACACTCTTACCTGCAACTACTAGAGCAGTCGTTCGATCATGGCAAGAATTTGGGGGCTGCTGGCGAGCTGTTTGTTGTTTTTGGTCTGCTCCGGTGCCCCAGGCAAGCGCAGCAGGGAAAGGGTTTACTATGTGGGGATCATTGAAGACTCGTGGGATTATACACCAAGTGGAAAAAACCTGCTGAACGGGAAAGACGTCGAAAATGATGAGTGAGTTTCTGTTATAGTTGTTTAGGAAAATGATATGCTGGGCTGTGATTTAACCTGAACATCAAATGTAGCTATACATTGAGATGGACAGTTTAGGCTACTGAGTCTGACGTAGTGTATTAATGCTGTGGAAGAAACCCAAAGATCGCCAATCTAAAAACAGAAAGTAGAAAAGTTTTAGTCACACTATGTCATCTTGCCTGGGTGTGATAGTGTCTAGACTGGGGTTGTTGTGTACTTTGCTGGCAGTAAGACAGTGCTTCACTTGACTAATAATGAATGACTGTCTTCTGTCATGACATTAGAGGCTTTCTTTGCTTACCTGAAATGAAACAAGATACTCAAACAGATGCTTCTCCTATAAATCAGTGAGGAAGATGTACCAGTACCACCAGCACTGTGATATTACATGTAAAGTTAGTGTGTTCTGCTGGAGTATGCAGAAGGATGTAAAAGATTATTTGCTATACAAATAAAGATTGATATATACAAATAACGATTGATAAAAGAGTGGAATGACATTCACATCAGGATTTTACCAGAAAATGATCTTTTAATGTATTTTGCAGTCAAATTTTAGATGCACAGTTGAGCCCTGTCCCAAGAATTTACAGTTATATATTTTTTTCATCACAATTTAAGAGAATTGAATAGGGGGTATCTATGGTTGTACCTTTTATTTATGAAACAAAAAAGAGTGGAGCATATAGTGAAGTTTTGGAAGTTCAAAATGACTGTAAAACATTCTGGTAAACTCAACTCAACTCAACTCAGCTTTATTTATAAAGCACTTTAAAACAACCACAGCTGAAACAAAGTGCTGTACATAAATACATAAATACATAAAAACAACACAGGAAACGTAAAACAATTAACAGGAAATAAATACTAAGATAATTGTTTATTGTTTTTAAAACAAATTAAAAACAATAAAACAAGTAAAACAAACAAACCATAAAACCCTAAAACACTTAAACAGGAGCAGAGTCTCATGCTGGGTTGAAAGCCAAGGAATAAAAATGAGTTTTAAGATGAGTTTTAAAAACAGACAGCAGTGAGGACGCTTGTCTAATATTTAAAGGAAGCTCATTCCATAATTTAGGAGCAGCTTAAACAGACATCATCCACTGCTTTGATTAAACTATAATTAAAAGTACCAAACAGATCCAGTTGGAAAAGGTAGTTTGTAAAGAACAGATGACAGGACTTGTACAGTTTTTCCAGTTCTAGTTACAGTGAAAATTAGGATAAGCCTCTGGATTGTTTATTACAGTAAGTAAAAGCCCACCACATATTTCTTTACCAGCTGATTTTGCCTGCTTTCTTTCATAAGCAAACATATTATGTATATTGTTATGGATATAAAAGTGATTGGCTATGATTGCTTGTAAGAGGTCAATAAGTTAAGAGGCATTACATACACCCTTGCATTATGCTGGACTTTCCTGACTGACTCAGCCAATCAGCTTCCCCATCAGTGAACACTCAAAGCACACAAAGCATTCCATGTTCATGACTCAAACCAAGATATTTGACTGTGTATTGAATAATATTATTCCATTTTCTCCAGATATTTGTATTTCCTTTGTATGATGTTTGTTGTCCTTCATGAAAAAAGTCATATCATGATGGAAAACCATGAATTTGTATGTTTTATGATAACTGTGACACAGTTTCATAACAAAGGTGACTGCGACCCAGCATCTCAAATATCATCAATACTGAAAATAACACAGCCACACAAAAGACTCAATGAAACATTCCTCCAATCAACTTCTCATTGAAGCCCTCTTTATTGGACTCTCATCAAGGCTGTCAACCCTGTTGTTAGTCTAGATGGTGTAATACTTTTTGTCCTCTGCTTTACTTTCTTTGGTTGGAGGCTAGCTATACAGTAGCAAGGCCCCAGGAACAGGTTATGAGCTCACCTAGATCACAGAAACGTGTAATCACAAAGTCTAGTTGTTAGATAACTGCAGTTTCTTTTGTGGCACCACAGCTACAGTAAAGGGATTCATGACTTGCTATATGTAATGTAATGTTGTCTGTTACTGACTAATCTGAGCCTGTTGTACAATCTTAATTAGTGCATAAAGTCACAAAAAAATCATATAGTGTATTACAATGGCATCACACCTTTTGCCATACTTGTTTTTCACTTATTTTCATACTGGTAAATATTTCACATACAGTTGTGTATTTAGTTATTGTCATATTGTCTATATTGTGATGTTTGTATATAATGTTTCTCATACTTATATTTACAGTATAGATCACAAGGGTCTTTATTCTGTTGCTTTGAGTTTTTTGTGCTGTTTACACGTATGCTCTTCAAAAATGACGTGAATGATGTGAAATGTAATAAGATCTTGTCCCTCTTACACTGTCCTCCTTTTGTGTAATCACTGCCCTATCTGTATCTCTTACACACTTTTTTTTCTTTCATCTGTTTGTATTGCAGACATGCTTCTGTATTCCTGGTAAACGGACCCCATCGTATCGGCAGTGTTTATAAGAAGGCTATGTTCCGACAGTTCACAGATGCCACTTACAGTCAACAAGCTCCCAGACCCAGCTGGTTGGGCTTCCTGGGGCCCATACTACGAGCTGAGATTGATGATGTTATCACAGTCCACTTGAAGAACTTTGCAACCAGGAACTACTCTATGCATCCCCACGGAGTTTTCTATGAGAAGAATGCAGAGGGTATAGCATTGCATGGTGTACATATATGTACATACTGCCTTTACACACAGAAGGATGCGCAATATCAAATAGATATCAATCAGGGTTTGACTCTTAAAAGGTTTTCCTCTAAAATAAGACAGAAATGATACATTTTGATGGAAAATAACATTGCTATATTAAATTAGATTAAACGAATAACAGTTTGTGTAATACAATGTTACAAAAACAAATGTAGAAAAATGTCGATGATGCAGCAATTGTTAACATGACTTTGATATTTTACATTTCCAGTTAGGTTTCATAAATGACAGCATTTTAGTACATTCTATTTTCTATTACCACAGATGTCTAAGAAAGTAAGGTCATTCAATAAGTGAAGCTATTCTGTTAAAAACTGATTTCCTGTGAGTATTTTATTTGGCTCACCAAACGGTCTTCAGAATTTTGGCATTACTTCAGAACAGCACAACATTTTGACTCCAAAGGCTGTTGGTAACTTGGTCTCTGCATTGTCAGAAACATTATCCAAACACATGCATATAAAGTCCTCTATCTGATTTTAATGCAAAAACTATGGCTTTGACTAGCACTCATCTAACATTGTGATGTGGCACGCATAGAAAGGGTCAATCTAGGTCTGTATGAGGGGCAGACTGTGTCATGGCACAGTTTTAAGAACTGAGTGGCTGTTAGGTCAGAGATACGTATGTTGAAATTTGATGCCCCCTTCCACCATCTAAGGAGATACATCCTGCCTCAGGAATTCACACAGCCAGGAACTGAAACTCAAGTTTTGTTTTTTAGAGACCATTTAAGAGACTGTTTTAACAGGAAGGGGAGGGGGAAAGAGGGGAAAATGAAGTGAAGCAAATTATTATGATCAACTGTACAGAGTTCATTGTCTACTGCCAGTAAGACTGAGGTCAGCTATGCGTTTGTGGCTCACACACATTTACACACATGGAGGCTGACAGAGATAAGATAAGTAGAGGAAATGGATATGACCTCGATTTTCGAAACCTCTATTGACAAATGTGATTTCTAAAGCAAATTTCAGTCAATAGATTTTATGTTTCACATACAATATTTTCTGCATTCTTTTACTGTTTTTAACTTCATATTTTAAATGGTTAAGGCACAATTGTACTTTACAACAACAAAAAGCTCTGTAGCCCTTTTTGTCTGCTGACATAAAGTAATAGTGGAAAGGCAATTGCTTGTTAAACTGATCTCAGAATGAACATGCTGTATTTGTCTTCCAGGAGCGCTCTATCCAGATGGGACATCAGGCAAGCTGAAGAAAGATGATTCTGTTCCTCCAGGAGGAAGTTACACCTACCGCTGGGAGGTCAGACCAGAATTTGCCCCCACAGATGATGATGCCAACTGCCTAACCTGGGTTTACCACTCTCACGTAAATGCCCCCAGGGACATTGCTTCAGGACTTATAGGGGCACTGCTCACCTGCAAAAAAGGCATGTGACTATATGTTAGGAGCAACAGTACATTTATAATGCTTTTTTAAAAATAAAGTATAATCAAATTTAACCTCTTAATTACATTTACAATCACCAAGGGCTTCCTCTATCCATGATAAAACAAACACTCCCTACTCTTAAGCCCGTAATAACAACAATTAAACCACTGCCAAGAAAAACAAAGATGGTGGAAACCACGGGGAGAATTACAAAGATAATTGTAATTAAATGTTGCGCTTTAAATGATATGTAGCATTTTAACCCCTAGCATACATGTTTTGTCTATGTAGGAATCTTGAAGGACACTTCTGAACAAGTCCAGACAGAGTCTGCTCCAGAGTCTGCCCGTAATGATGTTGACCAGGATGTCTTCCTGATGTTTAACGTGGTGGATGAAAACCTGAGTTGGTATCTGCTTGACAACATTCAGAAGTGCAGTGATCCAGCTGGTGTCGATAGAGAAGACCCAGACTTTCACGAGTCAAACTTGATGCATGGTGAGAGATTAGTGGTTTTTCTCTGATTGAGTGTCTCTAAAATGACAGATTGAGAGAGTTAACAAGAAAAAATATTCTGATATAAGATTTGTTTTTAGTTGTTTTTTTTTTTGTTTGTTTGTTTTTTGGAAGTTCTCTTAAAGGTCCAGTTTATAAGATTTAGTGGCATCTAGAGGTGAGGTTGCAGACTGCAACCAACTGAATACACCTCCCCTCCCCCTCCTCTACCAAGCATAAAGGAGAACCATAGACTGTATAAAAACAATAGATGTAGCCACCTAGACATCATTCCTCAGTTTGTGAAGCTGCATTTTGAAGTCTTAAGTTTGGTATTTTGTTCGTTGCCATCTTGGAGTTTTGGAGCCAGAAGTAATGAGAAATTACCATATTTGAACCACCTGCTTTAGGAGAACCTACAGAGGCAGAAAAATGAGCAAAAACACAAAATGCCATCTCTCGAGCTAGTGTTTGTTTTGTTCATTTTGGACTACAGTAGAAACATGGTGATGCAACATGGAAGCCCAAGTGGAAAAGGACCCACTCCTGATTGAGATATAGGGCTCATTCTAAGGTAACAAAAACACAATAAATCCTATTTTCAGGTGATTATAGACTAATTGAAACATGGTTATGAATATCATATTCCATTTCTGCTGAGTCTGTTCCACTAGATGCCACTAAATTCTATTCACTTCTCTTTTTATTTTATCAATACATCTAAAGATTAATTTTCAAATCCTGTTGCCCCTATATTCTTTAATGTGTGTTTAGTGAGTTACTATTACATTATTTAAACTCTTTCATAACAAGGCCACTTCACATCAAACCTTACATTACTAATTATTTAAACAAGGTGTATATAAAAGAGGGTTTAAAGGTTGAACTGGTTCTGTTTGTCCTCCCCTTTAACATCTGCCTGTGCTTTTCTCTGTGTGACAGCTATTAATGGGTACATGTTTGGTAACCTGCCCGGTATTGAGCTATGCCAGCACCGTGCTGTGGCCTGGCATTTGTTTGGCATGGGTAATGAGGTGGACATTCACTCTGCCTTTTTTCATGGGAATACACTGCTGGACCGTGGCCACCGCACTGACGTTCTCAGCCTGTTCCCAGCCACGTTTGTTACAGCTCAAATGGTCCCAAAGTCAAGAGGAAAGTGGCTGCTGGCCTGCCAGGTTAATGACCACTTGCAAGGTAGGGCACCTGACCTTTAACCTCTGTGTAATCTTTGACCTCTCTGCCCTGAGACTTTACTAGTTGTGTAGAGTTGCTGACAGTGGAGAATGCATTCTTGTGAGGTAATGCTATTTTGTCAAAGCCATTCCACAGCAAACACTTGTACTGTAAACAAGACTTGCTATTCTGTATTTTGTGGTCTGTTCAAAGTCCAGGTAACAGAGACCTGAATAGGCCATACTTGCTCGACATACTCTGTATCATATTAGGTTCTCCATAGGTTAGGTTAGGTTCACCATATTCTTTAAAAAAAGCAACATGAATTTATTACAAATTTATTTACAGTACAAATCACTTTAGTTTCACAAATTCTGTAAGTGAACTCTGGAAATGAACTCTCTTTAACATGATAACTGCCAGAAGATAAAGAAGCTGAACATGTTATCTGAGCGCTGGAATATTTATTCATTTATGGACAATTATATATGAACCTTTAGACTTGTCAGGTTGATTTGCTGCCACTGAGACAACTGCTGGAAGGTTTCATAACAAGCATGTATGTGTTGTGTGTGTGTGTGTGTGTGTGTGTGTGTGTGTGTGTGTGTGTGTGTGTGTGTGTGTGTGTGTGTGTGTGTGTGTGTGTGTGTGTGTGTGTGTGTCTTCATCTATCCCAGCTGGGATGCAGGCCTTTTATGACGTGAAGTCATGTGGCAATGACACGAGCACCACAGGGCCGGGTGGCATTGTGAGGAATTACTACCTGGCAGCAGAGGAAGTCAAGTGGAACTATGCTCCCACAGGAAGAGATGTCATTAACAATATATCTCTGACTGACCCCGGCAGGTGGGCATCTTATCAAATGATGTGTTTCGCTCTGTTATGTAACACATGGAAACAGAAAGTTTTTTTCCAAAAGCCTACTAAACACACAATGAGTTAGCCCTATGTATGGTAGTTAGTTAGCCCACACAGTGTCATGTCAGATTTCTCCCAAACTACTATCAGTGGTCATGTCCAGTAAAACAGATGTTTAAATTTGACTGCTTATATTTATTTGTTGTTTTTTTTGTCCAAATCTAACCAAAAAAGACATTTTCACTACATATATTATTGCTAAACCTGTACATCTTTATATAACCTCAGGTTTTAAAATGTGAAATTATCCTGTTGTCAAGTTTGAATTATGCCTAGGTTTCTTAAATTATAAGAATATATCTTAATTTCTCTGTCAGGATGAAGATCAAAGTTAATCCTAAACAAAATATCTATTATGCATCTAGAACAGATCTCTGTACAACTGCACGAATGTCTCCTGCACCTAATGCAGAGTAATCCCTGTGTTTTATAATCACAACTGCATTATTGTGAGTCTTGTATTATGGGGTCTGCTGTCTCAAAATACAGCCTCATACTGTAAAGCCCAGTTCTTTTGAAGGCTAAGGTGGAATACAGGAGCTAAATCACTGAGTAGGTAATTACTGTTTCATGTTCATCAAGTATCCCTTTAAGGTTTGCTTGTCTGTTTATATGGCCTCTGGACGGGGTTGATTACACTGCATGTGAGCTGGCCATTCCTGTGGCGATGCAGTTTTTGTCTAGTATAAATAGAGTGGATACTGATTCAGTTGTTGATTCGTCTTTGTTATTGTTCCCTAAACCCACACAGTGAAAACCCTATGACTGGCCAGCTGTTCTGTTCAGTTTACCACTAGTATGAAATTCAACTTACAATCTATTGTGCTCCTTCCTCCCTACACTGCAACACCATTTCCTCTCAGTGCTTCAGAGATGTTTTTTGGCAGAGGGGATGGTAGGATCGGTGGTCGTTATATGAAAGTCTTATACAAAGAGTACACAGACAGTACCTTCACCACCAAAAAGACACCAACACCTGATTCTGGACACTTAGGACTCTTAGGTAAGGCCTATCTTTTCATCAAGTTCTAAATTTGGTGAAATCAGATGCCACATTTTTGTATCTTGTAGTCTCTGGTAAACTAGTGCCATGCCTTTTACCCTTTTTCTGCTTACATTGGTCTTCTGAATTTGTCCAGGTCCCGTATTGAGGGCTGAGGAAGGAGATACTCTCAGAGTGACATTCATGAATATGGCTAAGAGAAATTACAGCATTCAGCCTCACGGCGTGCACTATGACAAACGGTTCCAGGGAAGCAGCTATGAGGATGGTGAGAAAGCTACCAGTTACATTTAACTGAATTTCGTAATACATCCAATTAATGTGTCAGATTTTTGAGGACACATTGACATTGGTCACAAACAGTTTGTTATTAGTAATGTGTAAAAAGAAAATGTGTAATAAAGCTAGTATTGTTATCAAACATAGTTATAATTCAGTTTTGCATCAATGGCATCACTGGTGACCTAAACAGTCAAGCAACAAGATTTTACTTATTTCCAAGTTAGTAATACTACATTAAAGTTTCTTAGGTACACTTTCATCACATTTATTGAACTGGGTAAGAAAGAAATGCCCAAAGAAACTAAATGCTCACTGAAAGAGACCAAAACACTGGACATAGAAGCTTTGTGCATGTTCTAGGTGTCGACAAGCCTGGCTCTCATGTTGGTCCAGGGGAGAATTTCACCTACACCTGGCAGGTGCTGGAAGGGCCATCTTCATCTGATTCTCCATGTATCAACTACTTGTATTACTCTGCCACTGATGCTGTTAAGGACACCAACTCTGGATTAGTGGGACCTCTGCTTGTGTGCAAGAAAGGGACGCTGGGAGAGAACGGCATGCAGGTTAACATAACTCTCTCACAAAGTGAAATTTAGCAAATCTGTAATCTGGTAAATGTTTGCTTTAAAATGATTAAATTATGTCATTAATTCATTTTCAGCAACTGTTGCAGCACTACTGAAATTGAGGATCAAATGAAACATTAATAATCCTTGTCTGGAAATTTGGCCATTGCAGATAAAATAGCTCAAATGAGCACAAATACATTATAGTGAACATAATATAGAAAGTTGATTTTAACAACAAAATATGGCAAGAAACGAGTTTAAACGTTTTACATTTGCATGTTGAAAGATATGTGAAAAAGCTTATAAAAAATGTAATAATTTCTTATTGTGTAAATAATACTGTGACTGTGTGTTCTTTGTTAACAGAAGGGTGTGAATAAGGAGTTCTTCCTTCTGTTTTCTGTCATGGATGAAAACTCCAGCTGGTATTTGGAAGAGAATATCAAGAAGTTTGGCAGCAACAACTCAGATCCTGAGAATGAAGACTTTGAGGAGAGCAATATGATGCATGGTAATCACAGAGTGTCATTTTGACTTCATTTCTTGTATTAGATTAAAATTGTAGCTATATTAGATTGATACTGTTTGTAACATTAGCATCATATTTCAAGTGCCACTTCTCATATTGTATTTGGTATTTTCTTACGTCTCTGTTTTTTTCTCTTTAAATATTCCCATCATTTCAGCGGTAAATGGGTTTATGTATGGGAACCTTCCTGGACTTGAGATGTGTGCCGGGGACAAAGTTCGGTGGTACACCTTTGGGCTTGGTACAGAGGTGGACATCCATGGTGTTTATTTCGAGGGGAACACCTTCAAGAAGATGAACACAACGCGTGACACCCTCAACTTGTTCCCTCACACCACCACGACTGTTGCCATGGAACCAAATACTCGTGGTCAGTCATGTTACCCTTTACTTACACAACACTTCCTTTTCTCTCACACACTGTCAGGGTTGGTCCGTATGCCAAGCTTTGTCTTTTTACAAACCTGCTTAGATAACTTGTGTGTTTTCCTTAAACAAACTTTAACTCCAACACACACAACAGGAAGTGTTATCTACAACTCATCTGTAGCTACAGTATAATACAAAGTGGTGCAGGACATGTCAAAACTATGGATAGTATTTATGTTATCTACAATACCCTGAGATATATTTTAGGGAGTTGTCAATTTTGATCCAGACTACTTTCTAAGACAACCCCTTTATTTTGGGTTATTATTTTGGGATTGGTGGAATTTCTGCTTTCCATTCAAATGCTACCACAACCTCCCACAAATTGTTTGCTTATAAGATACTGCATTACTCTTTTTGGGTTTCCCAGAGTCCAAAGATCAATGAAAGAAAAAGAGGCAACCATAAAGAATGAAGAAGTAAACTTTAACATTTAGTTGCTCAGATAGTATACAAACAGACTGCACAGGCATGAAACACAATAACTGTGATAATATGCAGTCCACCCGTTTCAAGCTAACCCTACATGGGGATGTTTGCAAACCACACTCCAACCACTACCATTTTCCACTAGAATTCCTCAAATAGCATGCTATATTGTTTCTGTATGGGGCCTAGAATGGCTGTAGTGCAACACTGGAGGAAGAAATAGACACATCATCAGATAAAAGCTGCAAAGCAAGGATGTTTTGGAGCATGTTATGTAATGTAGCAAATTATGGATATTATAAGATATTAAAAGATATTAAAAATAGCTCTGATAATCAGGAGCACCACCTTCGGAAGAAGGAAATATGTAATTGGTTTGATTAACCAATTAATAAATCAATACATTTCTGAATCAGTCAAATATCTAAAGTTCATGGCTCAACGGTTCAATAGATCCCCTGTATCACTTCAAAGAATAGACATACACCATTGATTGAGTTTTTATGGATTTTATTAACTACACACTACTAATAAATGATGTATAAATAAAGGTAATGATGAGTTTTCAATACAATATGAATTCAACTGATTATTACTCGATATAGCGACATGAATGAAAGATGATGGTGAAGGATGAATTTAAATGAAGGATTATGCGTAAGTTTTACTTTTGAAGAAAATTTTAATTACTGGATCTGACATCAACCCTTGATTAATGCAATATTTGGATCCTACTTTCATCCATGGAGGGTCTCAGCTGTCTGTCCTTCAGAACTGTGCGTACGCACACCAAGTGGAAGATCTCAGAGAGCGTTGCAGGTCCGGGCAGGTTGCTGTGAGGATAGTCCGGGTCGGCTGGCCTTTCTGCTAGCAGACTTTGTCCTTCTCGATTATGACGAGTCATAGGATTGACAGACGTTTGTCTGCCCAAAAGCACTCGCAGGTTGATGAAAGATGGAGGAAAAAGTCCAATTTAACTAGTTCACTGTTTAATAACTTTCTGAAGAGATCTCAGCATTGGCCACACATCAAAATCATCACAAATTTCCAAAAACAGGCTGAATGCAAAACTTAATGACGTGTTTACTTAAAGGGCCATTTCTCTGTACGTTGCTGGTGAAAGTTACAAGATTAACTCAACTCAAGATTAAAAGAATAAGATAAGGTGACTAAAGTAAGAATGTGTGAGGTGAAGAAATTAAAAGATGGACAAAGCAAAACCTGAAGCAAAGCAAAGTCAAGTCAAGTCAAGCAAAGCCGTGTTCAGATGGGTGCAGCTGGTTTTTGTCCCTGGGGAGGGCTTGTGTGTCAGCCAATCAGATTCATCACAGCTACTTTGAGGATCTAATTTCCAACTTTTTACCATGAAACTTTTCATCATCATCATTCATTCAGTATTTAATCCTGATTATAAAATGCATACTATTTACACAGAATACAGGATGTATTATTCTGTATTATCAGCTTGATTCATCAAGCTGCCATTCATTAAAACCTGAAAAGGATTAATATGATCAAGCATAACACATAGTTATTCTACTTATTCCATGATAGATAATTGATTATCACCATAATGTAAGCATAACATCAATGTAACACTCACATTAAGTAAACCTTCTCATACCAACATTTGTGTTTATGAAAGGAGAAAGTATAATCACAGTTCTTAAAATACACATTTATCTGTGATTGCTGTAATAGCTGTTACAGTGGAGGTTTCTTTAGGTAATTGATACTGATATAAGTAATTGGTATTGTTTAAACCATACTATTTACTAAGATGTTCTTGTTTAAGTTTTTAACACTCATTTTCTCACTTTCATGCTCTGTGTGGTTTCAGGAGACACAGAGGGGGGGAAGTCAGAAATGTGCAGTGTCTTTTAATTCATGAAGGTCAATCGTTACTTTTATGTAGTTCTTGTCACTCTTGGTTGCTCCATGGAATGTTAATGAATCTTTGTTTGTCCAAGAGAGAGACCCTGTCAGTCTCTATATCAAACCTGGTCCAATTTACTCATCTCAGGGTCAAAGGTGACTCTGACGTACTGATGCTGTGTCCGCTACAAGAACAATGGCTAGATGTAATTAAAGTATGAACGCATGTTAAGAGAGCTACCCTACAAATGCTTAGGGTTTCTTTTTTTCAACCACAGTGTTTTTTAGTTGCAAATGAATGAACCAAGGGTAAAGCTCTTTCTCAGGAAGCATCTGCCTCCAGCCACAAATTAGCCATTCATGTGACCATATCCTTAACCTCTCCTCATTTTCCTGACAGGCTTGTTTGAGGTAAACTGCAGAGTAACAGACCACTACTCAGCTGGCATGAGACAGCAGTACAAAGTGAATTTCTGCCCGGGACACAAATTGAACCACATACTCACAAAGCCGACCAAGATTGTGCAGTATTTTATCAGCGCTGAAGAAATAGAGTGGGACTTTTCACCTAGCAGAGACTGGGAGAAGGAGAATAACCATGGCACATTAGAGAACAGGTGTGTGAGCAAGATAATTGCAGGATGATGTGTATCAGTGCTGGTGCTAGAGTCTGTGATTTGTGGTATAACTTATGACTGGTTGTTAATAGAAGCAAATTGGTACATGTCTCCCAGTCCAGGCAATGATTTTGTGGAGAAAGGGGAGAACAGAATCGGCTCGCGCTATAAGAAGGTGGTGTATAGAGAATACACTGATGACACCTTCAGTGTTCAGAAGAAACGGCAGGAAAACCAACAACACCTGGGAATTATGGGTAAGCCTAGCTGTTCTTAATGTTATTTTTGATCAAGAAAAGACTGATTTTTTTTCAAGAATACATCCACTCATGCATGAGTTTTCTTTTCTCCTGTAGGACCAATAATCAAAGCAGAAGTTGGAGAGCAGATCGTGATCACATTCAAGAACAAAGCCAGACGTCCATACTCAATTAATGCACACGGAGTTATGGCTGGCAGTGCGCACATTCCTGCCCAACCTGGTAAAAAATATGTATTATATCAATACATAGATTAAATAAAATGCATGATGTTGTTGTGTTTTCTCACAAAGGGATAGAGCTGCAAAACAATGGCCTTTTTTTAGAAGCAGATTGTTTGATATTTTATCTGTGTGTATCCTCTTCCTTCCTTCCTCTTCCTCAGGCCAAATAATCGAGTTGGCTTGGAATGTTCCTAAAAGCTCTGGTCCAGGAGTCTCGGATCCTAACTGCATCTCCTATGCCTACTATTCCAGTGTAAATTTCATTAAGGTACAGTACATGTCACCTGTACACAGTAAAAGTCACATGGAAGCAGACAATGCACATTGCATGCAAATAGAATATGATTTTGATGAACTTGCATGTTAAAATAGGAGTTGAGTTGTTACATGTTTGTGACAGAGCAGGTTCATTTGTTTATGTTCAGGATCTATACAGTGGTCTTCTGGGGCCACTGGTGGTGTGCAGATCCGGGACTCTGCAAGGTGAGGGGTCTGACAGACAGAGGAATGACGTGGAGAAGGAGTTTGCTCTACTTTTTATGGTGCATGATGAAAACCAGTCCTGGTACTTAGACGAAAACATCAAAACATACCTCGGTGTCGACCCTGGTAACGTCATCCGTGATGAGGAGTTTGAGGAGAGTAATATGATGCATGGTAAGAGATGAGAAGAGGTGCAGAGAGTAAAACACTCTTATCCAAGAAAGACTTTAACTTGATGGATTGCTTTGAAATTTGGTACAAACATTCATGTCCCCCTGAACTGTTATAAATGTTTCATCTGGCGCCATCATCAGGTCAAAATTTTCATTTATCCAATACTTTGAACATCTAGAAAGTAGAACTTCAACGGCATCTGCGTAAATTTCCTGTTGCCGAGGAGAAATTGGCCTTGAAATATGGAACAAACACACACACTCTCAACTCAACTCAACTCAGCTTTATTTATAAAGCACTTTAAAACAACCACAGCTGAAACAAAGTGCTGCACATAAATACATAAATACATAAAAACAACACAGGAAACGTAAAACAATTACAGGAAATAAATACTAAAATAATTGTTTATTGTTTTTAAAATAAATTAAAAACAATAAAACAAGTAAAACAAACAAACCATAAAACCATAAAACACTAAAACAGGAGCAGAGTCTCATGCTGGGTTGAAAGCCAAGGAATAAAAATGGGTTTTAAGACGAGTTTTAAAAACGGACAGTGAGGACGCTTGTCTAATATTTAAAGGAAGCTCGTTCCATAGTTTAGGAGCAGCTACAGAAAATGCCCTATCCCCTCTGAGCTTTCGCTTTGACTTCGGTACCTCCAGGAGCAGCAGGTCAGCTGACCTGAGGCACCGAGCAGGAGCGTGGGGGTGAAGGAGCTCAGAGAGGTAGAGCGTAAGATACATAAAACATAATAAAGAACATGAAAATATAATATAAAATCTAACATCTGCAAACTCAAACCTGTACATTTTCTATAACACAAAAATCAAACAAAACAGTGAATGAAGTATTCTTTTAAAAAGAGCAGAAACAACTATAATAATAATGATGATGATGCCCTCTAACTAAAACACAATGCCAAGCTCCAAAGCATCCTGTAATTACTCAATTATACAGGTGCATGATCACATATACCGCAGGCACAAAATTTTGTTCTCATTTGGAACCACCACTTAAAATCAAAAGGTTGCATACTATAACAAGTACAACGATAACATTTAAACACCCAGCCCCACCAATGTCACACCAGCAGAACTACTGCTCCCCCTCAGCACAGAAATTAATAAGATAAATATAAGATAAACTAAATTCAATTCAGTTTTGGAATCACTGATTCTCATTAATGTTTAATAAGTGTTTTTTATGTTTTTTCATTTAATTATGTTTACACTGAGTATATGCGTGAATGTCTGTTGAAGGGATTAATGGTAGACTGTATGGTAATCTCCATGGACTGGAGATGACACAGCGCCAGAAAGTTGACTGGTACCTACTTGGCATGGGCAACGAAGTGGATATGCACACCGTTCACTTCCACGCTGAGACTTTTACCTACAAGGTAAGTCTCACCATCACTAATAAAGTCTCATTTTATTTAGAAATAGAACTCTGATCTATGTATAGATAATACAGGTCTTATCAGGAAGTGGATTTAGAACACAGAAAGTAGTCCATCCTTTCATGGTCACACAGTGCAGAATTTATCTATTTGATTTAAATCAAATAATAAAACTATTATTTTGGGCATGGTACATTAAAAACCTCTGTTTCCCTCTGCACCCTGTGTCTCTTTTACTGTATGTGCTTTGCATGTACACCAGACGGACCACGTGCACCGTGCAGACGTCTTTGACCTCTTCCCCGGGACTTTCCAGACTGTGGAAATGGTGGCCGGAAACCCAGGGACTTGGTTCCTCCACTGTCACGTGACTGACCACATCCGTGCTGGCATGGAGACCACTTTCACCATCAAAGGTGTGTATGTGCAAGCAAATGATGATGTATGTCAGTTTCACAATTTAATTCATATGCGGGACATAGTTACTGAAGAGGATTTTTCTTACATGTAATTTTTTCTCTTTTCCACTTCCAGAAACCTCTTCACATGGTAAGATTTGTTTCTTCACTGAAAAAAATGACGCACACATAACTGCAAAACCTCACACGAGTATTTTGTTCATTTTGGCACTGGTTGATATTTTTAGATACATGAACATTACATCACATTAAATCTGAATGATACAAATTTACTTTTTTACTTCGCATATTTACTTCAATTGACATTAAGGGAGATATTATATGTTATACATTATTATTATATAGATATTATACATTCAAATATCTGTGATTATTACAAAATTATTAATAACTGACAAATGTCACAACTCATGCTTATTTCAAGAGTGTGCTAATACACTTCCATATCATGTAGAAATGATAGAAACCAATGAATGCCTGAAAATGTAGACACAATACAGTACATCCAAATTCATATGTAGCATGATTTGTTGCTGTGGTGTAAAATATAAGTGATTTGTAGTAAAGATGATCTTCCAATCAGTGGTAAACAAATAGCGTAATTTGGTTTGGTCACGGCCATAGCATACCATTCATTTCTCTCTTCTAAGTCAATCCAGGTCAAAAATTGGATAGCAAGTATTGGACTTTCTCTGTCTTTGCTGTTATGCAATGGATGTTTTGTTAAATGTTATCTGTCCTTGCTTAGGTAAATGTATTGGATATAGCAAAAAACATGTTTGGGTCAGGCATTCCTTTAGAGCTGTGTCATTGTTAAAAGATGTAATGTAGAACATATAAATTCTTGATCATATAAACTTGATATGGATAAAATCAAATTTCAAGAGACATTGTGGTACTGTTATAAACCCCTTATTACACAATAAAATATATAATTAAACATATAAAATGTATAACATACAGTAATAAATCCAAGTTGTTTGGGTAAAACTGCAACATTGAGTGCATCACTAAATAACAGGTCACTTTATTTCAATTATGTAGCGAAAACACTTTGGTGAGGTTATGATTCAGGTTGTATATTTAAGGACAGTTTTGATAGCAAAAAAAAATCTGCATAGTATGTCACTAGTGTAAAAGGTTATCATGTCTCTTACTTTGTCATCTTTCCTACTGTAGCACCAGGACCTGAAGGCTCCATAAAGACTCTGCTGCTCTTATTGACACTCGGTCTTATGGCTACAGGTGGGCTGCACTAATGAAAGGACTCCAATATGGATTGTCTGTATTGTGGTTGCTAATACACTTGAAAAAAGGGGGCAAAATCACTGCCAGTCCAAATACTGTATATCAAAAGTTGTACAATCATGTATAAAGTTATGAAAGTTATTTTATTTCCTCTGACTTAAAGAGTGATTTTATATTTGTGTGAATGGTTTTTGTTCTGCTCTTGTTTTTTGGCGTGTTGCACTGAGTTTGCTGTGATTTGTCTGGCCGGCTTTGCAAACCACTGCTATACCAAATATTTGATTCCAGTTATAAATGTGCAATAAAAACTTTCATTCAGTTTTTTTGTGATATTTGTGTTGTAGCAGTTATATTCACTGTGATATGTAATTTTTCTATCATGTGCTAGATTTACCCAGCACCACAAGGTGGCGTTAATTCAATTTGAAAATAAAAAGATTCCAAAAAAACAGGTCAATGATAACTTGTTTTTTATTGTGTGCAGTCCTGCATTTAACTATTCTGCATGTTTAACTTAAGCTTTCCATTGAAGAATTTAAAAGTTCAATATTTTACAGTAATGCATTGTTTTAATTCAATTATATCTCAGCTGACTAAATTCTGTCTTGAAGATCTGTGGTATCTCATATGCTGTAAAGGCATATCAGATCAATGCATGTTTTAATGTGTAGAAAATAAAACACCACACTAGTGAGGAAGTATAATGAGTTTGTAAATAACTGTTAAGTCAGGAAAGATAGTGTTACATCCACTTGTATTATCACCAACATGTAATCTGTTAATGATTGATACTCTCACAGTCTGATTGGTTAATCTAGGATTGATCAATCAAATTTCCATCACTGTGAATGATTTTATAGGATGCCAGATTAAAAGAAAATCTGAATTTCAAACTGGGTTGTTTTTTCCTTTATTCTGAGACATTGATCACAGTAACAGGACAAATTACCATATCATTGTTACTTAGATTAGGTTTACTGTTGGTCACTCAGTGATTGATTTGCATATTGATCACAGGTCAGTGGAGCATAGTGCTAATGTACTGCAAGTTGTCTCCAACTAACTAAACAGGTTTTGACTCAGTTTGCTGCTTTTAAACAAACAAACATTTAAAACACTGAAAGCAGATACATTTTTGAGGCCCAAGACAAACACTTAAAACTCAACTTAATTTGTGTAAATGTGCCTCTTGCATTACTTTTGGCTATATCCATGACACTAAATGGCAAGGCCTGCCCCGATTATGTTGGTGCCCTAAGCGAGATTTTAGATCGGAGCTCCAATAGATTTAGACTGGAGTGCAATAAAGTGCATTAATGTCACTTCCAGTCCAAGAACTTAAAAAGTGAATTCACACTAAAATGAAGTGCACTCAGTCTTCCAGGCAAAAGGCAGAGTGGCATTGGCCAAGATAGCACATCAAGTTTGACCAATAAGGCTTTGAAAATGGGGCAGGGGAGAGGGGGGGGTAAAATCTTTAAGAACAAAGAACAAGAGTGTATTTCCAAAAGCTTTGTACAAGCACACCTGAAAAAAGGGGAGTAGAAAAAAACTATGTGCCTTATGCTACAAGCCACCCCTGCCAAATGGGACAATCGGCAAGCACATTGCCATCACTTCACTGCAGCATTAAGGGTAAACCATGTGCAAGATAATGAGAAATGACTGTACCACATTTCAATAACAATCGTCTCACATTAGTGACCAAAACTCCAAACTTCAACACAGGAGCAAATTGAGTGATTTGGGGCTCCAGGCAAATACTATTTTATCTTTTTTTTACCCTTTCTTTAAATGAGAATGTTGGTATTAGCACTGGTAGAGGTACTCAAAACTTTTTTCTAAGGGTATTTTTTGACTATTGACTACTATTGATAGTAAAGCTATTATTATAGCACAGTAAAAGTACTATAAAAGTCATGCACTCAAATTTTTACTTAAAAATGAAGAGTCAAACAGCTGTATTATTAGTGTTAACTCTGATTATTTTATACAATACTGGATAGTTTAAAGAATAATAACGCATCTTTTGTGAGTAAAATCCAAACAAGCAACATTTCAGGCAAATGTAGTAATTATGTTTTCCACTTAAGTAGACTTGTACAGTTGTACATTTGTACATGCTTTTGGGGACTTGTGTAAGTTATTTCAGGGTACAATGAGTTAGAATAGTTACATAAATCAATTATTTTCACATTTTAACCTCAGCAGAGTAACAGTCTCCCAGTAAAGTTATTTTGTTTTGAAGCAGTTTATGCAACAGCTGAAAGAGGAGAGTCATAGCACCAATGTGACTCCTGCTCTCTGTCAATATATGTTATTGAGCCAGACAGTTTGGAGTAAACTGTTGATAGTAATGCATCCTTATCTGCAGGAATCCATTATGTTTTCAACCCCACTTTGTTTAGCTTGATTAATCCTTTCCACTAACTCAGTTCAAGCTCTTTCAGGACTTCCCATTGCACAATGACTGATAAAATCAACCTAGTATGTCTTATTTTTGCTAATAGGCCTACAGCTGTACCACTAAAACACAATTTAGAAAAACTCTGTCTACAGCACCACAAATTTACTCCTATATTTCAAACTCGTGTTACAGAAATGATGCGATATGCCTGTGTGCGATGTTGCTGACTGCTGGTTGGGTGAGGTGCACATATCAGTCAGCCAATGGTCAGTAGAGGGCGTCCTGTGGGTGTGAGTATATAAATGTGGCTTTCCACAGATAAGTGGTCACTTAAAGCCAACCACAGTACATCAGGAAGTTTGTAACTGGATTGTGCTGCTTCACGCCTGGAGAGGTAAGACATTTGCCCAGTCAGGTTATATGCCTGTAATTTGT
Source organism: Scomber japonicus (assembly GCF_027409825.1). NCBI lineage: Eukaryota > Metazoa > Chordata > Actinopteri > Scombriformes > Scombridae > Scomber > Scomber japonicus. The sequence continues at coordinate 17,279,971 of NC_070590.1, read as the reverse complement.
AACAAAGAAAAATGAATTTCCAGGAAAAAATGATAAACCTACAGAAACAGGCTCTACTTCTGAAACATTCCATTGTTTACCTATTTTCTATGAGATCTGCAAATATGCCTACATTTATCTTACTGATTAAACAGACTGAGTGTGTGTGGACTTACAGAATATGTGTGTGTGTGTGAGAGAGAGAGAGAGAGAGAGAGAGAGAGAGAGAGAGAGAGAGAGGCTGTGTGAGCTGATTTGTTTATTGTTTGTCTCATGGTTTGGATGAACCACAGTAATTGCAGGGAAAAGTTGCGGTTGGATGGGCCTGTGAGGACATTTAGGGGCTGCGTAGGAGAGAAGGGGGCAGAGATAGAGTGGGTGGGCAGGGGGGGGGTTAGAGCTCCCCATTTTCCTCTCTTGAGTCCAGTTTGGACCAGTTTGCCTTTTCCACTGAACAGCAAAGACTGTGTGATGCCACTGTGGATGCTTTTTTCAGTTATTAGTGCTCGTAAAGTGATGTCAGATCTTTGTCCTAGCAGCAGAGTGATGTAATGATCTTTGCACTGGCGGAAGAGTTAATAATTTGCCATTCGATGTTACTATTGGTTAGTGTATTTCCTCAGATTGGCTGCCCTTACCTCTCCTTTGTGTCTGAATAAAAGGGACACTTTCAATCAATAAAAAACATGAGAAACAAACAGAGCATAATGTGTAATTCACAGATTTTTTTTTTGTTAAACTTTATTTCACATGGTAGCAGTCAGTTATCTTCAGCTAGGTTCAAAGTTAAGTGTTTTTATCTTTGATCTTTGAAAAACTGCACCTTCCTATCCTTCAGTGATCACCTCAGTGATAGGCTGAATTATAAAACCTCCCCTCCCTCTTGTGCCTTTCTCTTCACAGATAAGTGACCAGCGATCCTTCATCCTGAGGTTCTCTCTCTCTCTCTGCGCTACCGGTTGGCTCTCTTTTCTTTCCTCTTTGCTAGTTCTTCACTTCTTCTCTGCCTCTCACTTCTTTCCCTCAACCATGCCTCCGACCGTGGCCTCAGCGTATGCCAGGCGCTGGTGGATGGCAGTGACTGCTATCATTGAGAATCTGCTGTTCTCCGCCGTGCTGTTGGGATGGGGATCTCTTCTAATCATGCTCAAGTCAGAAGGCTTCTACTCGTATCTCTGCAACGAGGAGGGTGAGTCACAACTGTTACATTTCTGTGTTGACAAAGGGATTTTAAACTAACAATCTTCATTTTCAGTTCCTAATTCCCACATTATATATGCCAATGTTCCATTATGTACGTCCACACCTTTGCACTAATATTCCTTGATCATAAAGAAACTGAACATTCAGGACACCTTATGAGCATATGTGTTCATGAGGTTATAGTGCAGAACTAGGGAGATTTTCTTTTCTACTGAAATGCATTACACTGAGTTGTTAAAATGAAGAACAGGGAGGAGGGATGTCTTGTCAGTCAGTAAGTGCCATTATGAGTGGAAATGAAGGAAGGAACTGGTTTTATTCAAGAGATGTAAATCAACCCTGGATTGTTTTTTGTGTTACTCTTTTGTGTTTTTCTGTGAATGGGTCATGAGTTGCTTTTAGGGACTCAGGAGATTTAACCTGATCAGTTGAATTTGAAAAAGAGTTGCAGGTAGGCACAATGGCCCAAAGTGAAAGGCTCCCGGTGTCTCATAAACTTGAAAGAGTATCTCCTTCTATTTGCCCTTTAGAATGTTTTAATTTACAGTGGTTACAGCTAAAGTGAAGACATGACAGCAGGCTGATTGAGGGGGAACATTTAAAGCAATTATGGATTATCTGTCCTTGACAACAGAGGAGGTTTCTGCAAGCTTGCATCTTTCCAAATTCAAAGCAGATAGTGATAACCCCCTAAATTGTTTTTCTCTTCCTCCTCTTCCTCCATTTTAACCAAAAGAAGAGAGGTGCCTTGTGTTTTTAAGTACAAAGGAGGTAGAATTGATGCACACAATGCCTCCAGTCAGGTCTTTTTAGAAGAGAGGACGCAAAAGGAAATGTGACAGAGGTATTAGGCCAGACTTATCCTTTGGACCTCGGTTGACACTTTGTCATGCTCTGTGTCCTGGTAGTGGTGAACACTGCTGATCACACAGATACCAGACTATTGGCCAAATTCAGTTCTTCTATCTCATTAGCAGCTGTTGTCTCTCCCTGTTAGTTCAGACAATTGATTTAACTGACAGGTGATTTGTAGGAAAATGTAGTTCAAACTTTGAGTGGCACTAGCAGCTATTTACAGAATCCTCCAACATCATCCAAATTCAAGTGATGCAACTTTGTCTGACATTTTGTTAAATCTTAAGCGTCACATTGCAGCACAAGCCTTGAATTACTAAACCGCACAGATTTTATGGGATCCTAAAAATGTTTCAACTGTGATGCGGTTTTCCAGCAAGTGTTTGCACAGATGCAGACTCAGCACTGAAGTAGCTGTCAAGCATCAATGACTGTAGGTGACTTCCTGGAGCCATGATCCAGCTGTCTTATCTTTTTTGTGATTATGTAACAAGCTGAGGTTGGCAGCTCCAGCTCAGCTCTTTTTACGCATGTGACACGTGAAAGAGGGACAGAGAGATCCACATCAGGATTTTATTACTGGTAATATGGTTTAAAGTCGGTTGATAATGGCAGGGAGGGAGCAAAGGACTGATAGCAAAGTGATGAAAGATGATGATGGTGCAGTGTAGCTTTTGGAGATGTGCAGGGAAAGGTTGAAGCTTGATTTTATATGGGCATGTTTGCAGAAAGAAAAATAAATGATGTGTTTTTCCATGAATGTGAAAGACAACTGAACAAAGTACATTGTCCATGGAATTTATATGAATGAGAATTTTTGTACATTTCACCTCATATCACATTATTTTATCTATTAAATTGAACAGAATATTATGGAACAGAAAGAGAGCACTCCCTGCTTTTTCATATTGTCAAACATGCTTTGATACTGTTGAAAGTCACAGACAACCACACATTTCTCACTTACTCAATCAAATCTCAAATCTTCTTGGAGCACATGTCTGAACACGCCAGGTTTTATATGCACGCTCTTGTACTCTGTCAACCAGCTGCTCCATACACATACTTGTCTCCCGTGACTTCAAAGACATTGGGAAGCTGATGTCATTGGCATGTAAGGGAGTATAAAAAAGATAATATCAGCTGAGGCTGCAGAGCAATTAGTTTCCAGCCTGCTGCTCACCTCGCTCCCTCACTTAGACTTTTGTACCTTTCACATTATCTCCTCACAGGTTCTGATGATAATGGGAAGTTATTGCTGATGCAAGTTTATCATGTTTTATGTGTAAACTTGTCAGCCTACTAATAATAAAATGAATACATTTAAATGACTTTTCAGTAAAGAGAGCTTCTCTTTCTATGGGTATAAACTCTATAGGTAGAAAAAGTTTAGTTTGTTTTCCTTCCATCAGTGTTGGTAAAATGTTATTTTTAGTTTGAGATTTCCCTCACACCTAACTCTGCACGTGTTCATTGCACATGTGGCCACTATGTGTTAATGTATCATGGTCCTGTGAATAAGCAGAACTGCCACATTCAAATTTCATCTGAATGACAAGAAGCCTCAATCTCCCCATACACTAAACAATGAACAGGAGCACTCGGTTGAACTCAACTTTGCACAGCCATATGAGTATTCACACCACTCCACCTCAGGTGCCAAACCAAACAGTAAACACGTGACCCCTCCAAAATGCTTTGAAGACTCAAGTGTTTTTTCTTCTTTTATTAAAAGATTTAGGTAACAACTCCAGCCACAATCTATCCCATTCCCTGGCAACGCCAACGCCTGACGAGTATGCTGACTATTATGAAAGTGTGGGTGGTGTAGTGGGTCTGGGAGATGGTGTGGAGATGAGGCCCCTGGTTCCTGTGGATGAGCCCATGAGGATGAACGGTTGGCTGATCTGTAAGGAGCAGGATGAAATGCTGAACCTGGCTTTCACAGTGGGCTCCTTCCTGCTATCAGCCATCACTCTGCCACTGGGGATTGTCATGGATAAATACGGGCCTCGTAATCTACGACTGCTGGGCAGGTGAGCAGGAAGATTATCCAGAACAACCAAGAAATAAAATATGGATATCTCAAAACAAATGCATGGCTAGAGACTTCATGGACATTATATGTTGTTTTTTTAATATGGGTGAAACAACCCTTTAAGAAGTTTTTTTATAAAATCTTAAATTGTCATCAGATGTGTTTGACATGATTTTCTATTTTCAGCACATGCTTTGGATTGTCATGTCTAATGATTGCTTATGGAGCCTACAAGCCAAATGGTGAGTCTGCTTTAAGATACATTTTCATGTAAACCTTTTTGCACCATATTTGAAATGAGCTACATTAGTTTGGTTGTCGACAGACTTCACAAGCTAACATATGTGTCATTTGCAGAACTCTCTGTCCTTATCTTCATTGCCTTGACTTTCAACGGCTTCGGTGGCATGTGCATGACCTTCACCTCTCTCACAGTAAGTGCATTGATGGTTGCATGTGCTTTGTAATGTTCTGGCTGCAGAGTCATTACACCTGCCACATAATGTTTGTCCAGATGTATAAATTCTATCTTTGTAGGTCTCTTGTTGCACTATGATAATAGTTTTCTGACTTCCTTCCTGTTCACACTCTCCCGCCCCTCCTCTTGTCCGACATTCCACCCTGTCGTCTGTCCTGTGTCGTTTTATGGGTTGGTTTTTGAGGGGGGGTTTTGGCTGCTCCTGCGGACAACAGAGCTCAGCTTTGGATAGTGGAGGGGGTTGATTGGAAAGAGAAGAGAGAGAAAATAACGGTTCATTATCACTTTGCACTGCATCTATTATTGTGCCTCAGTGAGAACATCACAGAGACTGTTGGGCTTTAGCTCATCTCTCTGTCTCTCTCTCTCTCACACACAGGCACACAAACATATGTCCTTCATGCAAATGCAGAAATAGACACTGTTTATATAAATTCATATTTGAAACTAATGTTAACAGGCAATATATCCTCTCATGCTCTCAAAACACAGAAGAGCTACAGCTCTAAATGGCAGCTTCACAATGTGTGTCCAGCTAATAAGACAGAACAACAGTTACAAGCATTATCATGAAAACCTCATGATTCTTCTGCCATTTATTTTTGATTTTTGGGGTTTTGGAACTGGTTTTGCCCTTTAGGGTTACTGTGCAGAGCTACACAGATACGCAGAGACAGAAAAACAAGTGTTGCCCTTTAGGATTCACAGAGTTCACAGGGTCAACTCCTCACCATTCCTCTGCATTCTTTCACTACCATTCTTCATCCTCCTGTCTCCTCCCCTTGTCATCAGCTGAGCCTACGGTGAATCACACAGGAGCTCAGGGCTGTACCATGGTGATGCTGCTCACAGCAGAAGGGAGAGAGAGGCTCTGCTCCAGTAAATCTTCCAATAAAATGCCCTAACCCTCTTTTCTATTCCACCATGGACTCTTAGCACAACATACATCTCCGATATTGCTTCTACCTAAATCTCTCATTAGTTGCTGCCACTGGCCTGAATGTCAGAGGTGTAATAAAATCACAATTTAAGGCGTTGTTTGTTCTTTTCTTATAGGCTTCAGGCCTATAGGGTTGTGCATTAAACCACATTTTTCATGTAAAGCGCCCCCTCACAACATCTTCCTCACAGTGTGATATACTGTGAAGGAGAGCCTTGGTGCTGGGTTAATCATTACACTCCATGCTGCTCCTTGACTCCTTGATCATGGCTCCACGTCAGACCTACAGGCATTTACTCTAGGCTGAGGAGTGTTGGGAAATACTCAGTGGCCTCCACTGGCATCACGCCAATGTCAGTTGTCAGGTCACGTTTCTGCTAAAGGTTCATCCAGCTGCTAATTAATCTGTAATGTTTAATAATATATTAGAACAGTTTTCCAAATACTCCTAAATACTATTTTGCCAGGAAATACTGAAAATTGGGTGCATACTTTCTCCATTTATTATACACAGACAAACACAAGCAAATACCTCTTCCTCTGCTTTCCCAGTCTTATGTAATTGAATGTGCTTGTTGTTGTTCAGTCTCTTGAAAACAGGACAGCTTGTGAATGCCTTTGTATTTGGATGTTTTGCCACCCACTGTCGCCTGTTTTTTCTCCCAACTCTCTTGTCTCTTTTCTCAAAGGGGAGTAAAGTATGTAAAAGAGGTAGACAATGAACTATCCCCATCCTCTATCTTCCATGCATCTCTTTTGTCCTTGTATGCCACCTCACCTCAGTCACCCCCTCTCTGACTGTTGCAGCTGTATAGGAATTTGTCAGCGCTGCATTTGTCGTGTGTTGGACAGCTGTGTGTATTACATGATGATGTTTGATATTGCTTTTTTCTGGTGTTCCATGTCACTTTGTTGTGTTTCATTGTCTCTGGTGTTCTGTGTAGAGAGGCATGTCTGCTTGCTAATTGGTTCACACTGTCCATTCTGACCCCACTGTCTGTGGGCACCATCCTCATAGCGTCCACAATCTGTCCTTGGCCTCAAGCTTAGAGCAACTATACTGCAGCTGAGATCCCCCTGATCTGAGCAGTGGATGTTTTAATCTTTATACTTACATTTTTCTTAATTTTGTTATATTTATAAAAATACAGGCTAGCACAAGAAAAAGGATTTTAAAAAGTTACACTTGAAGCAGATTGTAATGAAGTGATTAACTCAAAGGCTAATTAATATCTGGCTCTATTTCTCTCTAGCTGCCTACCATGTTTGGGAACCTCCGTTCCACCTTCATCGCCCTGATGATTGGCTCCTACGCCTCCTCTGCTGTCACCTTCCCTGGTGTCAAGGTAACAAACATGGAATCCCTCCACATACACACATCAAGAAACAAGGAAGTTTTTTTCCTCCTCTCATGATGTAATCTGCCATGCCTACAATTTGTCTGTCAAATCTCTCTGTTTTACATAAATAGCCAAAGTCATCATAAATACAAAGTGCAAGTGCAACCATATTCAGCCTGGCATATTAACTTGGAAACCCCCTGCAAACTGTTTAGGCCTATAAACAGCATTATGGCAATATGATTATTTTTGCCAGTTAGCTACTTAAAATGTTACACAATTCACCATTTACAGTAGGTCTTTTCCAAACGTCATGGCTGCCACAATTTATTTTGATGCAGAAGCAGATCTAAAACATGTTCCTATTTTTAACCAACAAATTAAGAAGATTGTGCAGCCTTGGCAGGGCTATGCATTCTTCTGATTGATTTCTGGTGTTTCTATTTTGTATTTACTTGTCATACTGTTTTGTTCACAGGTGATCTATGACGTTGGTGTACCTTTCATCACTATTCTGGTGGTGTGGGCTTCTTGTGCTGGACTGGTTTTCTTAAACTGCTTCTTCAACTGGCCACTGGAACCATTCCCAGGACCAGATGACATGGACTACACGTGAGTACCACAGATACGCACAACTAACGTCCCGCACATGCCGACTTGTAAACAAGAGTTGAGTCACTGATAATATAGTTGCAAATACGTTTAGGACCTTAGACTTTAGAAATAAAATTATTTGTCCTAATGAAGTAATAGCAGTCACACACTATGTTCCAAAGTACATGACTTAGTCTTCCCCACAGACACTCTTATATAATGTGTGCAAAAATGATGCCATGTAACATCAGGTGAAATTCCAGGTCAAAGTCTGTCTGCTGATGATCCTGCTCGTCAATTAAACTCCTCCCTGTGGTAATTCCTTGTTAATTAAGGCCACACTTTGGACTTGCTTGTTCAGCAGTAAATGTTTCTGCTAGACTGATGACTGCAGGACTTGTAGGATCTGAACATTACCACTCCAGGAAGTGATAATCTTCCTTTTAAACATGAATGGCAAATGCAACCATAGAAATTTGACATGTGTTTCTTGGACTCATGTATTTAGTTATGATATTAACTTAAACTCCCCCTCCTTCTTTCATCTCGCTCACCTATTACTTCTCAGTGTGAAGATTAAGTTCAACTGGCTGGGCTTTGACCACAAAATCACAGGACAGCAGTTCTACCACCAAGTGACCACAGTAGGCCAGCGCCTCAGTGTGGGCAACAGCCTGAAGCAGAAGGAGCTAGCTACTAAAGACGGCCACAAGCTCTGCCTCTCCACCATGGACCTGGAAATGGACTGCAAGCCACAAGAAGAGTGTAAGAAGGCATCATTCAAAAGCTCTATACAGTATATTAAATGATAGTTGGGATGTTATTAGAAGTTTCACCCCCTTCTATTTTTCTGCTTCTCACTCTTATGCACATAGGCACATCATTAATCTCTCTCCTTTCTGTTCTTCTCTGCAGCCCAGTCATTCTTGAAAACTATCTCCAGCACCGTCTTCATGCTCAGTCTGGTGACCATGTCTGTCACTCAGCTGCGTCTCCTGTTCTACATGGGGGCCATGAACAGTGTCCTGGAGGCGCTCAGTGATGGAGACCTCAACAAAGGTATTTGGCACTGCATTTTGTTCTGAGTATGTCTTTGTTTGTGTTTGTAAGACAAAACAGGATGACTTCTGCACAAGCATTTGGATTCATGAACTTACTTGGTTTTAATTGAATTTTTCAGTGGAGAGAATGGAAGTGGGTAAGACTACTCTACAATTGTATCAATAGATTACTGAAGCATTAGACTTTCAAGCTGACTACAACTAGAATTTAACCTCTAGCCTTGTAAAGGTTTGATATCACAATCTAATAATGCACTGTAGCCACTACCTCTAATCTCTGGCTTTTTCGTAGCTATTCGTAGTTATTTGGTGATTTCACCTTGACTGTTGTCCATGTCAATACTGCAGTCCTTTAGCTGTCATTCAGCTTTCAACTGAAACCACAAGACCACAAGGTGTTGTACTTATTAACTAACTTTGCCCCTCAGCATCAGCAAAATGTACCTGTCACATGAGCTGTTTCACATTTCATTTGTTATTACTTACCTGACCATAAATCGCCTCCCAATGGCCTCATATTGACTCAGCCATTTTTTCCCATATCCATTGTTGTTTCACTCGTTATGTCTTTACTACCCTCTAGGATTAATTATTAACTGTACCATCATAGTCATTAACCAGGTAGAAAGGCCCTGACCTGTCCATCATTGTAGTCTCTTCAACCTTCCATGTAAAACCCACAAACCTCTCCTTATTTTTTCTCAATTTCTAATATTCTTGTCCTTTCTTATCACCTTCCTGTCCTCGTTCTGATCCCTCTCTCAGTGAGCCTGTACTCCTCCATCTTCGGTATGCTGCAGTTGCTTTGCCTGATGACTACTCCCGTGATTGGTCAGATTATGGACTGGAAACTGAAGGACTGTGATGATGGCGAGGAAGCAAAGGATCCCTGCAGCAAGTGAGTCCAGTTTGAGCTGTGTCATAGGACTGCTTTAACCCCTTTCCATACAGACACTATTGTTATGTTTAGTTGCCAATGTGATGAATAGAACTGAGAAATTAACCTTCATAGTGAGATACAGTGATGTCAGTATGGGATAATCTGACCCACTTTCTGCTTTTAACCACTAGGGGTGAACCAAAGAAGAAGCGCAGAGACAAAAAAATCCAGAAGGTGACCAATGCCCTGCGAGCATTTGTCCTCACAAACGTCCTTTTAGTGGGATTTGGGATCACTTGCCTTGTGCCTAATCTTCCCCTGCAGGTGAGCCGTCCACTTCAGACACACACACAGGCTTTCAAAGTACTTGAGGGAAACACCTGACTTGCTAACAAAGTCATCAGTGTGTCTTTACAATGATTTTTGTCTTACAAAGTTAATGATTAGCCTCTTTTTACGGGCTATTGACCATCAGTTATGTAAAAGCCAACATGGTTAACGTCATCTTTGTGTATAATTGCAATATCAACTTTCCAAAGTGTGATAGAATGACACAGGAAAGTGAACTTCTACTGTACCTGCACCTTTTTGAGATGAGTGACTCTCAGTTCTCTGCTCAAGTTACCTGTATGTTTTGGTTTCCCTACTTTTGTTATGTTTTGCCTTCTTGCACCATAGTCACAGATACATCTTACACTCATGCTCATCATACACCACTGACACTACTGATATTCACACTCCATGCCTTAAATACTTTGATAAACTTTTTATTTGGCTTTAATTTAGTTTAATTGGCTAAATTAAATGGTTTTTAAAAATTTCACGGTGTGTCTCCCTTTTTGTTGTGGCCATTTGAGCCAGGTCATAACACAGGGTAAAGGTCTTTACTGCTTTACTGTGTGTCATCATTCTTAATTCTTTATCAACTTCTGTTTACAGTTGTCTGATTCATATGGATCTTCTCTATCTTTCCTTAGATTGTATCATTTGTCCTACACACCGTGGTGAGAGGATTCATCCACTCTGCTGTTGGTGGCCTCTATGCTGCTGTGTGAGTTTTACTGTACCTCTAAACTCACTACACACACATTCACACCATCTTGGTCCTCTGTAGGTGGATGCAGGTTCAAACTGAAAAACTAAATCTAGCTCTTCTGTTTCTTCAGGTATCCCTCATCCCAGTTTGGCAGTCTAACAGGCATGCAGTCTCTGGTCAGTGCTGTCTTTGCTCTGCTGCAGCAACCCTTGTTCATGGCTATGATGGGACCCCTGGAGGGAGACCCATTCTGGGTATGAAAACACTCACACACACTCAAAAACAAACACAGACACACAAATTAATCTCTCAAGGTAACTAATTATGATTTTGTCCTCCAGGTCAATATCGGACTCTTCGGTCTCAGTATGCTGGGCTTTTTGCTGCCTCTCTACCTGGTCTACTACAGACAGACGCTCTACAAAGAGAATAGACAGAAGGAAGATGACGCTAAGATCTACATCAAGATCAATGGCTCAGACATCCCTGAGGCCTTTGTCTAGAGAGATGTGAATGCGGAGAAATGAAACAGAGAATGAAGAAATATTCCTTACTTAGAAACATTGGCAAATGTACATGAAGACAACTGAAAATCATAAATATCACATTTTAACATATAACATCAAGCACACACATACAGACTGCCACATCCATTTTTTTCTAAATCCCACCAAGATAAACTGATGCCGCAGTTGTCATGGAAACAAGTACATTGGACAGTCGCTGACGGGAAAATGAAACGTTGAGGGGAAAAGAAGAACAAGAGAGAGGAAAGACTGTGAAAGGAAAGAGGTATCAACCCTCTGTATTCCCCCCAAATCCTCTGACTTCTCTTTTTATTCCCTCCTCTGCAGAGCGGCACATTAGTGCACCTCCATTCCACTTAAGACTGCTTTAATATTCCCCATAGGAGCAGAAAATGGGAAAACAGAGCTTGTTTCTCCAGCTGTGAATCCAGCAAAACTGATAAATGTCACTCTTACAACAAGTGGGTCTATCACTATGAGGTTTTTGTTTTGTGTTTAATGTGTTGACTTTAAATCATCCTTATTTTGAATCCAATAACGCGGTGCTACCTATTTATCCATCAGCTGTGTTTTCTGATCGATGGTGAAAGGTAAGTGTGGACTAAATGGCATTAATGAGTGACAGGGAGGAGAGAAGGACTGTATTGCCGTATTGTTTCTTGGGCGAAGAGAAAAGGCAAGTCATGATTAATTATGGGGCTGGATTTTTTTTACTTTTTTTTTTTTTAGGAAGCTTATTACAGTGTAAAACTACTGTAGCATATAATATACTGTAGTGTGCCATGTATGTAAGTTTTTGAGACTTTTTCTGTCTTCTGTTAGAGGGACATCAAACAAACTGCAGTATGTATTTTGCTAAAAGGAAAATGTCCATGTATGTTTAGAATATTTATTTAATTTCCTGTTTTCTTTAGTTTTTATACTTTACCAGATGTGCCTTTTGAATATACTTCCATGCAAAAGAGAAAATTAAGCAGCATGCTAACTTAACACTGTCCATTCTTTGCATTACATGGTATTACCAGTTATACATTGAGGGTGTTTATTTTAACATTTAGATACTTAAACTTCTCCCAAGTTTATCCATAAGATATCATTGTGTAAAAGTCAGTATTTCTGTTGAGAGAAATTCAGCACTTTATACCCTGTTAATCCCTCAGTTTCACACACATTCCACACCTGCTCATTTCAGCACTTCTCTCCTGATGCCTCTCTTGAGAAATAGTCCCATTTTTAATTTTTGAGCTCCTCCTCCTACCTTCATTAATGTATTTATTTTATTTTACTCTCACTTCTTCCATAAAATAAAATGTCATGATGTATTTAAATTGCACTGTGCCAGCAACCGTACACGTGTCGTATACTGGGTTGTTTGCATAGAGCTCTTTCTTATATCACTGAAGATAATATAGAGATGTTTTGTTATGCAGGCATTCCTCTTGGAAATTGAAGAATTCATGGAGTTTAATAAAGAGGATTGATTTGTTTGAACGGTTGCTTTTCGTGTGTTTTTTTACTGTATATGTATCTCCATGTAACTGTATCAAACTGAAACACTCACTTCTTTTTCTTTTTTTTTTAAAGATATTTTTACTGATTGTGTCTTATGTTTTTTGGCTTAAAAAATGTAGATGGAGTTTTTGGGTTGCTCTGTAGTTAACCAGCAGGGGTCAGTATTAAGAATATGGTTCTAAGGACCTCTATGGATGCAGAAGCAGGTCTTTAAGGTGTAATTATATTTGAATGATAGTTAAGTGACACAACTTCTTGTTTTCTGATACACAACCAGCAGAATTTTAAACATACTGACAGTCAACAGAAACAAAATTCCCTAATGTTTAAAGACAGACTTCCTGATATTCAGTTCTCAGGCTTTTTTTGTTTTCAACACACATAGCAAAGTTCTTCATATGTAAATTTTGTCAGATTTATCCAGAAAACACTTATTCAAAACAATATAAAACAATTTCGCAACAGTGTTTAAGTACAAGTGTCTCCTGGTTTGATGTCCCACAGGATGTTTGTTTAGAGCCAAGATTAAGAGTGACTCTGATCAGTGTTTTTCCACTAGATGTCCAACTATGTTTGGTGTTAGCAGGTCTGTTGTTCGGCACTCTGCTGTGCCGTCTGATACAACACTCCAGCAGATGGTTATCACTTGACATCTCTGCCTTTCTCGTCACTAGGGAAGATTTAGTGATTTGGGGACCCCAAGCAAACTCAGTCATGATGTCTCCTCTGTGTAGTATTTTTATCCTTTGTTTAATTGAGTGTTGGTATTGATGATGGTAGAAGAAGTATCAAAACTTTCAGTTATTAATACCAAACTAAACATAATCTATTGTTCATTCAAAAATGTACTTCAGTAAAAGTGGAGAAGTATAATTAGCACAATGTACAGTGCTTACATTTACTTAACATCTGTTCAAGGAGGAGCTTGTGTTAACTGTTTTATTTACTATATATAATATCTATAATTATCCAATATATATAAGTAATAATATCACTTTTTATTTGTTGATCAACAGCTGTCAGATAAATGTAGTGGAATGAGTAATGGAAATATTAAAGTACATGTACTGTACCTCATAACTGTAAGAATAATACTAGAGTAAATGCACTTGGGGTTTTCTCAACCTACTGTATTGTATTAAGGAAGTATGGAGGAGTTTTTTTTCTCTGCTTCTCTGACATGAGCTGCTCACTGAACCAGCCAGTGGAAAGAATGTATTTACTTAAGCGAGATAGGCCACTTGTACTTGAGACTACTTGAATACTTTAATCCTACACTTTATATCCTACACTGCATTTACAGATTAAGAATTTTCATACAAAATATAAAGTTAGATAAAGTATGATAATTAGATCAAGATTAAACTACCCAGCATTTGGCCTATATGTGATAGTCAAAACTATGTGACATATAATTCACAGGTCACATTCAAATGTTGCTTATAAGGGCATGTGTCTGTAATAATAACACAAGTAACATGTAACATAATATATCACAAGTAAAGTTTTAAGTGCAGGGCTTTGACTTGTATATTGCAGTATTGTGACTTTAAGTATCTGAATACTCACTGTGAGCAGCATGTTACTGCACAATCTTCCTTTCTCTTTCTGACCTTCTTTTCTTACAGGCTGCTAGTTGACTCTCCATCTTCCTTGAATGCATTTTGTTACCTTATGATGATCATTCTCTTTGTCTATTTTCATGAGTGTTTGGGGGGACAAGGGTCAGTGCTCCCATCATCTAACAAGTGAGTTGATGTGACAGCTAAGCATTAGCAACTGTGGTCCTGTTAGTTGTGTCAGGAGGACCATCAGAAAAGCAGAATACCTTCAGGAGTTTTACAATGATTGTTCAGCTTTTACCTCAAGGTGTTTCTGTGTCTTTAGCAAAATGTGAGTTGAGAGCATGGATGTTGTCTTATAGTAGGCTACAGTTCAATAATAAGGTCTTTCTAATGTTATACATCCATAGTTGAGGGGTGCACAGTGGTCACACATTGACAATTCTTTTTATGTCCTGCTCCTCACCTGAGAATAGATCTGAGAGAACATCATTTGCATCAGGGGAAGCTAGTCTGCTGCTGTTTCAAGAGAAGCAATTGCCCGTTTACTGGCTGACTCTTGTGGTTTGTTCAGGTACACAGTTCAAAGAGGCAACCATTGCCTTATAAAGTCACTGTGAAGCAAGTTGTGGGCCAATCATAAGACAGTCATCACAACATTCAAATCCAAACTCAAAACACACCTGTTCAAACTGGCATATTCACTCTGACACACACTGGTTTGTTTTTTTTAGGTTGATGTCTAGTTTTAATAATGTTTGATTTTTTTATTCTCTGTAAGGTGACCTTGGGTGACTTGAAAGGTGCCATCAAATTTAATGTATTATTATTATTATAATCATATCATGTGCGGTTTAACAATTTGACCACACTTTCAAACTATGAGCTATAGTTGCATTTTCTCTTTTGTGCTTTATCAAACAACGAGATAAATAAGGGAGAAAAATCAAAGGAATGTTGGTTATAGTGATAAAACAAGCTGATCAAATTACTACAACTTTGAATTTGTCATTATGGTTGTATCATTCATAGATAGATAGATAGACTATGCTAAAAGGTGGTGGTCGTCCAGATAAGAAGACAGAGGAATGATAAGCGGATGTTGGTCGACGGGTACAGATGCGCTATAAATACAACAGCAGTCTGCTGTTACATAATTTTAGAGTCACACACATGCAGTCACATCCCGCGATCTACGGGACGTGGGACTGGATTAGGGACCTCTGGTGTCTTGTCAACACATCACGCATAACACCATAGACCAGAGAGTGGTGGAGCAGAGCGTGGTCAGGGGACCTCCAGAGGTCCTTCAAAATATTATATATCACTTATGTCGATTAATTGTAATGACTTTAAAAACTCGATTTTACCTTAATATGATATATTCATGGACGTTGTTGGAAATAAACGGCCAGAAACATATTGTGAAGTCACTGTAGAGTAAAACAGATAATATCAGGTAATTCATTAGAGCTCGATGTCTGGTGGTCAGGAGTGAGGTTGGAATTTCACATTAGATGCGGGGACTTTGTTTATAGGGCTTACTGACGCACCGTGCGTCAATCTGTGCCAGCGGTGGTCCCCGTGTCATGCCCATATATACTCTGATGGTGAATAACCACGTTTCTACGTCACTGTGACTGCGATGACGCAGAGGGTGTAGCACACTCTGTAGAAAAACGGTGCCAGAGAGCACTTGAAGGAAACGGCACATGACTGCTGTAATGTTTGGGTTTTTAAAAAAAATCATTATTATTATTACTATTATTATTATTATTTCACATTAGGCTTCTGTCATTTTTTAAACTTATATTATTCTGTTTTATTTCATTTTTTAACCCTATTTCTGTAAGAGTGTAGGTGATAAATCATATAGAACAAGGATGGCCCTTTTGGAAACATATTAAAACTGTCAGTTACATTTTTATTATGTATTTGAGCCTCAGAATCTTGAAGTCAGAACTCTGTGACCCCACCACAACAACCCCAAAGCACCCCTCCTGCTGAACCCTCCTGTTCTGAGCGTGTGAAGTCTGTTCTGCACAGGCCTCATCGGTACTGTGCACGCAACAGCAACGCCGCGCCGTGGCCCCGATCAGGAAGTGAATTTGAAGAAAATAAGCGACTGTGGAGGTAGAATGACATAGAGAGGGAGAGGTGGGAGAGAAGCAAGTGGAGAAAGAAGAGACTAACGGAGGGAGGGATCGACCCTGTTTCTGGACCTGTATTGAGCTGCTTCCCTCTGGGATACACCGCACCACCCAAAAATGCTCATAAAGGAATTGTAAGTAGCTGTGTGTGTATGTGTATGTGTGTGTGTGTGTGTGTGTGTGTGTATGTGTATGTGTGTGTGTGTGTGTTGAATGTGTGCGCCTTTATCCGTCTGGTTTCACAGCGCTGACATTGTGGCCAGTCGCCGGAGAGTGGAATTACAAAAGTGCGGCCAGGCAGGGTCGACATCCCATAACTGTTTGACTCAATGTCCGTCCTCATTTTTCATGCACACAGCAGTCCATCACTTAACGCATCCCCGTAATAAACCGAGAGATTTTAAAGCAGCGTCTGTAGTTGCATTAGCACCGGCTCGAGTATGGCAGTCTGTATGTGCCCTTCACAATTTTGCATCACAGGCTGAAATCGTGAGACTCTCCGTGTAGGGAATATCATGAAAATGCTAAAATGACGGATGCTTGAGAGGAGCGGTGATGCTGAGGGAGGAATGGTCCAGCGTCCATCCCTATAATCCGCTGTGGCCATGTTATTGATGCGCTGTGAAGGTGAAACGGTTGATGGAGCATTCCGGCATTTACCTCTGGAGGAATGGAGGAAGCGAGGTGTAGAAGGACCCAGGGTGGAGGGATCCTCAAGGGGAGAAGGGGTGGGAGTGGGCAGGTAAGGGAGGTGGGGGCAAAGCTTTGGTTTAAAAAATGGCATATGGCGATTATTTTGACGCACCAGTCAGATATTACTGAGAATGTGACAGCTGGGCCGAAGGGACGAGATGTAAAGGAAAAGATGTGGGGATTTTTTTAACACATAGGCCTGGCTGTGCTGTAAGGAGAAGTGACTGAGGCCTACTCGGGATCAGCTGGTAGTTAGAACAAGGGTAAGGCCGATGAACTGTGTATTTATCCCCAAATCATAAATAAACGTGTCGACTTCAGACACGATGGCGGTTCCTTCATTTTCAAACTCTGAATTGGTCCTAGACTGCAAGACAGGCTCATTTTTCTTCAAGGAGTTGATGACCCACCTGTAAAAAAAAAAAAAAAAAGAAAAAAGAAAAAGGAAAAAAAAAAGCTGTCTGGTTTCCCTGAAGTTTTAAGGGTTATTGTATAGTCTTTGGGGATTTTGTATCCTCTGATTTCCTTTTTTTTTCATTTGTAAATGTATCTTTTATTGCCATTCTTTGGCAAGGTCAGGGCTATGCTACTGTAAAATTGCACAAAAGCCAGCTATCGGCAGCCTCACACTAAAAATATCTGGCTTAAATGGGCATACATTTATCAACATAGATTATTTTCTTGATTTCTCTCACCATGTATTTAATCAATAAATGGCCCAGTACAAAAAGCTTGGGATCAGAGTGATGGCATGGCTAAAGATCTGAAGTGATTAGGGAGAGTCTGGGCCTCAGCAGTCTGCCTGGAAATTAATTAAATCGGTCACGATTAAATGCTGAATGCACTTACACACTGTCAACACACGCAAGCATACGAAGAGACACACATACACACCAAGATACTATCATGGGGGTCAAGAGACAGTGAATTGATCCATGTCTTGCGCTAGCAGGCACTCGTAACACTCACCTGAACCACTGACCTAAATCACTCCTTGTCCACTTTTTTTCCGCCACTTCTGTGATTTTTGTCAGGTGTGCAGCAATACAGAAGCCCCTGTGTAATATGCAAAGTGATGAAGTGAATGGCATAGAACCAGTGAAACAGGAAGAGATACTGAAGAAGGGATAAGATGAGGAGACAGAAAAGATGAGCAACACAGGAGAGAAGAGGGGTGTTTGTTTTCTGAAGCAACAGAACGACACCTGATATTCCTGTCAAGACCATTAGACCAAGGAGATTTGCAGAGAGATAGAATGAGAGACAAAGGGAGCGTTAAAGATGATTTAGTCTGTTTTAATCAAGCCTTTGTATTTGAATTCTGCTCTGTTCTAATGCTCAAAATATGTTAAAAGACTTATGTTGACAGATTTGAGCATTGTAAAAGAAAAAAAAGATATGCAATGAATAATTTACTAGTAGCTGACATAAATTTGTGCAACACTCAAAAGAAAAAGGAGTGAAAATACTATAACTTCAATTATTTTTTCATTTGGATGTTGGCATAGGACTTTATACAGAGCTTTCCACAGTCTCTGGCTTCCTTGCAGCATCTGCTCTCCCATCCAAGGTCTGGTTTGATCACATTTAAAGGCGAGTGGGATGCAGGATTATGTGAATTTGGGCATACATCATACAGTTACAAAACAATCAACAAAGCTGCATAATGTGCATTTTGTGGTACAGAAATGTACAAATGTCAGCCAGGAGAAAGGAGGCAGTGCAATGTGTTAAGTTACTGCTTACATCTGTATGATTAGAGCTCTTCAGTGATGTGTGGACATGTCTGTACAAGAAGACTCTTTCTTCACGTCATGTGTGGGTGTGTGGGTAGTTTCTGTAAAGCACACCGGACATACTCCCCCCCCCCCCCCCCCCCCATATTTCAATGGTTTCCTTTAACATGCACCCTAGTGTCTTTTTCATCATTTCTGACTTCTCTGTCACCATCGGTAACCTATAACCAGTGATGTTTTCCACCTAAATATATCACAGCCAACACACAGTGAAATAATCATCATTTTATATTCTCCCAAGTTTATAAAATTTGCTATTTTATTTTTATGTATTTATTTTACTCCTCATTGCTTGTAATTCATATCAATCTGCACAAAGGGATATATTAGATAGCATCAGATATTACATATTAGATTATGAAAGATTCAGAAAGAGTTCAGGTGTGGATGTCATCATTTTATTGGTGGAGTGCGACTTTTGGGGCCATTTGTTAGCACGCTCTATTTCCCAACACTGGTTTGTGAATATATTGAGGAATTATTTCAGAAAAACAAAATGCTGCAAATGACATAACAGTGGAATCACCAAATGCTATCTGTTTATGAATAATCATATTTTTAAGATGGAAAATTAAACTATTTTGATTATTAAATAACGGTTTTAGCCATTCTGTTAAGCACAAATGCCAAACATTTACTGGTTGAAGCTTCTCAAATGTGAACAGATGATTTGATGACATCAATATTCGATCTTTGAAATTATAAGAGGCATTTTTCACCATTTTCTGATTTTTTTTATAGACAAAACAATTCATACATACACACACACACACACACACACACACACACACACACACAGATATATATGAGAATTTCAGTGTAAATAGGTTACTTTTTTGCTCAGTTTGGAATCCATATCAAATGTAATAACTGTTAATAAAGAATAATGTAGAGTCTTGTTTCCTAGAAGATTTTGTTGTATCCTCGGTGGAAAGACAGTGTACACTTTTTCAGTAAAAGGTCACTTGTGAAGGGCTTATCTGAGTTTGTAATTAGCGTTGGCGGATGTCAGAACCGTAACGGTTTGATTGTTATGTAATGTTTGTTTAGCTTATATAGTTCCTCATTACAAACCCCTGTTGGCCCGCTCCACCCATCCTCTAAGACAACATCATAGATAAGAACCAAGTTTGTCAGATAATTAGTGTCCAGATCTGTGTCGAGTTGAATGGTTAAAAATGTCAGTTCCTGTTGTAAGTATGTCCCTTACTTTACATTCTCTCAGCTAATCAAGCTATTACCATCTTGAGTGTCATAGTAAAATTTAAATTATGAAGTCAGCAATAACTATGCTGTCATGAAAGATAATGGAATACCTGCCTTAAAAACCAGAAACACTGTTGCAGGTTAAAATGTTATTCAATGTATGTAAGCTTTCCAACTGCAGCAACGTCCTCTTAGCAACAATGTACAAACTGGTCAGGAGCAGCAATAGTCTGGTGTGAACATTACTCAATGAGTTTTGAGTAATTTCCTTTCCTTTTTCTTCTCTTTCAGTCGAGTGATTCTTCCTATCTCTGTGGAAGAGGTAAGTTCCATTTTGGTATATTTCAGTACGTGTGTGTGTGTGTGTGTGTGTGTGTGTGTGTGTGTGTGTGTGTGTGTGTGTGTGTGTGTGTGTGTGTGTGTGTGTGTTTGTTATAATGGCTCCAGGCTCAACTTTTGTTATCAATAGTTTCATTTTTATTCAGAAAACTTTTATGTAGGCTTTTAGTGCAGCAGTGACCACATTGTGACAAAAAACTCATATTCACACATATCACATCATATTAAAGAAGGTTACAATCAGATAGACCATTAAATCAACATAGTCAGCACTGTCTTTCACCTCCCTCTTTCTCACTGTGTCTCTGCATCCTGTTATCCTCATTTCCATTGCACTTTGCTGCTCTATTCAGGCCTGCATTGTAAACCTGAAACTACTTCCAACAACTCTTGTGTACTCCCACTGCTATTGCCCGCCCTCATAGTTATGCATTATTTGCATTTGCAAGAGAGTAATCGACTTCTGGTAGAGACACTTGATTCTTGCTGTTTATTAATGACAGATAAATATTTGTTTGCTACACAAGCACTTAATCTGCTCTCACACACGCTCAGGACTGTGTGAGAGAAATGAAAGACATGATAACCGGATTAGACTGACACATTTTTTCCTGTTCTTTACATAGTCACATTTTTGTTATGTGAAGTTACATTGATGCAATTCATGAAAACAGCAGCTGCACGTAATATTTTGTCATAAAGCTTAAAGAAACAACATTTTAAGACGGCTGTATTTTCATTTTAGCTCAAAATCACAAAGCCATGGACAGAGCAGGAAGTGCCACTGATTTCCTCTGCTGCCATTTCCTGAAAGCTTTAGATCTATGCATGTTGCATTGCATTAACTGTGCCTTTCAGCCTTTATCTTAATATCATAATATGAATTATGAATTAATATAATTATCTCTGTATATTATTGGGCAGTTTCCTCTCAAGCAGTAGACCTGGAAAACTATATAGTGCCTTCCAGTCAGCCTGCTACACTCTGTCAAAATTAGACACTGTAAAAATAGAGAATTATTTGACTAAAAATGTGATCCACAATGCCTGAAGACAGCTGAGTAACATCTCCTGTCTCTGGAGCCACATGTGCACCCCCCCTCGCCCTTGAATCACATCCCTCCAGAGCTCCTTTTACTCTGTCTGCCCCTCTACACACAGCAATAGCAGGCTTCAGTTTGCCAACAAATACCGGTTAAGGAGGTTTGCAACAAACTAAACACTTCAGGAATGTAATGATTCAATCCATCACTGATTTGATTTGATTTGGATTCTCTCAGTTCTTACAGTTTTGCATGAGTGTAATCTTCTTTCACCCACAATTCGATTTGATTCAATTACATTCTTCCAAAGAGTAGAGCAATTGTATCTTCACTCGCGATGACAATGGAATTATCTCTATGAACAAAGGTTTTGTTTTGGGGGGTAAATTTTGAATGAGACGGTTTCAGCCCCTGAAGCCTCATGCTGAAACTCCCTGGAGAATTAGAATTTAATTTCCTGTCTGTTAACTTCTTGCCAAAAGCATATTTTAACCTAAAGCTTTACTTGTGTTGTATTTCTGTGTAAAGTTCAGGTATAACTGAACATGCACTCACCAAACAAGGTGAAGCTAAATATTATCCGTCTAGCATTATTACCCAGGAGGCCTTGCTGTTCCTATGCCCCATGTATTTAATTTGAGGGAATCAGTCTCCAGTTTACATTTGACTTTCTCTCTGTCGCTCAGCAGGTGTGTCCAGTAATTGAATCCACCTCAGAGACCATCATGGTCACAATTGTTCTATCTTTCCAAAACGTCTCATTATCTACATTATGTGAAGGTCGTTTAAATCAGTTCCCCTGTTCCTGCTGCACAGTTGTCCATCTTTATTTCACTGCCGGTGCTGTGCTGTTTTTTAGTTACTTTCCCTACACCTACCCAACATAGCTAACAACAGTTGATGCAATAGTGATCTGGCACTGTTACACTGAGCACAGCAAGTAGTTGCCATTTAAAACATGGAGGTATAACAATAATCTTTATTTAAATTTAGCCAACTAATCTCACCACAAATACTGTATATGTCAGATTTGGCCCCAGTTATTTTAAAGTTATGGCTATAATGTTATACATGTCATGTGGAATTAACACCAGTCTAATCAGCTTGCTTTAGGTCTATTACTGGGCCACCAAAAAAAAGGGATTCTGTCACTAGAGATTTGAGATTTCCTGCTGATGTGCAAATTAATTTACTTGGGAGAATCAACTTACTATTTTAAAACATTACAAGAGCTAATCAGCTAATGCAGATGTGTGTGTTTCAGTAGTTGCCAAAAACTGCAGCTACAGTTTGAACCATCTTAAATTAGATAAGGAGATTGTGTGTGTGTATAGTTGTTTTACAGTGTTGAAATCCTGTGTAGACTTGATAAAGTATGTCAAATTGTTTAGTTTGATAGAAAACATTTCGCATCAGTCTTACAAAGAAAGAGAAATAAAAACCTTTCTGTCATCTTTATGTTGTGACAACAATCAGACATATCAGGATACATCCACTGTAGAAGATGAAATATTCCAGTTTCACTACAGATATCAGCTTCAAGAGTCCACATTCATCCACAACAATAACAGGCATTGTTTCTGTTTTTAAATGTATATAACTTTTTATTTAGCTCTTTTACTTCACCTTTTTTATTGCCTCTGTGACAGCCGTGGCTGAAGACATTACGTTTTTTGGCTGTAAAGGAAATTTCTTCGGATGTGGCACAAGCGTCCACACTAGAAATTTGGAGATCTGAGGTCACTGTGACCTCACAAAACTTGTTTTTGGCCATAACTCAAGAATCCATGTTCTAATTATGACAAAAGTTTCACACAAATGTCTTAGGATAAAATGATGAAGTGACAAAAGTTTATATCCAAAAGGTCAAAGGTAAACTTCACTGTGACATCATAATGCTCTCCAAAAACACTTTTCTCACCATTATTCAACACCATAACTCAGAGATTGTGACCATATTTAACATTGGTTGGATACTGAATTAGAGATACTGGTACCCACCTTGAAATTGTGGTGACTGCACAGATCTTCTGTGACACCGGGATGCATCCAAATTTTGGGGGGGTTCTGTCAGAATTAGCTTTATTAACCAAGCCTATGAACACATACAAGAAAAATACACTTAATTCCTTTTATTGAATTCCTTCAAAGTATTCACTGTAAATATTATATGAGTCTGGAGACACATAGATGTAAATTGCAACTTCACTGGTTGGTTGAAGCATAAAACTGTGAGACTGTATTTCTAGTTTTTCCATGTGTTTATAATCCAAAACCCTGCTTGAAAGTGCAATGAGGTTAAATCTTGTCTCCTATCCTCATATGAGATTCAGGAGTGTACAGGCTGACAACAGGGGGCATTGTATTATCTGTGTAAACACGTTAACTACACTACACTAAGATCACATTTTGGTGTTTTACATTTTAACAAACAATTAGATACAGTGACAATAACAGAATAATTCAGACAACACCGACTTGTGTCATTCTTATGATATTGTAATTATGTTTGTGTATTGTAGTATAGCAGAATTGATTCTGCACTCTGGTCCAGCTTTGTGCAGAGGTTACACAGTGGATTAGTGGTTATTAGGAAAAGAAAGGAGCCATTGTTCTGTGTTTAAATACTCACATGCACACTCAGGATGAGAAAGAGAGGGGATGAGAGCAAGAGAGGGATGAGAGAAGAAGAAAGTATAAAGATATTAATGAATAAAAGGGGTAAACTAATCAAACTGGCAGGACCATGTGAAAAAAAGATGGAAGTATAAAGAGAGTTTGTGAGATTACAGGGATAAATGGACAAGAAAAGTAGAAGGTCGCAATCAGGAAAAGGATCAGATGGAAAAGTAGATCAGTAATCCTTTACTCAAGATCAAAACAGATGAACTGGTGACATACACATAACAAATCCCTGTATGTAGCTGTGAACAATACTTCAGTATGTATTAAGAACCTGTTTTTTTCTCTTCTTTTAGTACCAGGTCGGCCAGCTGTACTCTGTGGCTGAGGCCAGCAAGAATGAGACGGGCGGAGGAGAAGGAGTGGAGGTGTTAAAAAATGAGCCCTATGAGAAGGATGGAGAGAAGGGACAGTACACACACAAAATCTACCATTTGCAGAGGTAAGCAGTTGTCTGACAGGGTTAAATGCTAACAAGAGCAAGGAGATCATAGAAGGTTCATCCAGAAAGACAACTTTGTTAATATCTCCTTTTCTCGTGGCTCTTATGTATTCCCTTTTCTTTTCTTTTTTGGCTTCAATCTATTATCCCATCACTTTTCAGTTATTTTATTCCTGGGTTCACTTCCTTTAAAGGAATAGTTTGACATTTTGATTTTACACCTTTAGTGTTTGATACAATATGCTCATTAGAGTTGCTGTTTTATTAAACTTTAGACAGAACCATAACTGTTTCCCCCTGCTTTTCACCTTCAAACTAAGCTAAGCTAAAGTGAGCTAGCTGTAACATCATATCTAGATACATGCATGTTGGTATCGATTTCTCGTCTAACTCTTGGCAAGAAAGTGACTGAGCATACAAAATATCAAACTAACTTTTAAATGCATATAGAGGGTGTTGCTGCCAGTGCCTGATACTGATACTAAAATCTGAGAACCGGCTTTCTGTTAAACTACAGATCCCATCAAGTTATGGACAGCATTTGGCATATAACTGTTTATATGCCATATAAAGACATCTAGGTTGTGTTCAAATATTAAGACACCTTTCAATGGCTGTTATATACCCTCAAAACTCACATCAGTTTGTTCTTCACTCCTCTGTCCTGCAGTAAAGTGCCGTCATTCGTCAGAATGTTGGCTCCAGCATCAGCTCTCAACATCCACGAGAAAGCCTGGAACGCTTACCCATACTGTCGCACAGGTAGGTCACACGCACGCACACTTACACATGCACACACACACACACAAACACAAACACACAGCATAATAGTTTAAAGCTCTATGGCGATGCAAATATGATGAAGATTAAATAATATTTATGTTAGCAGAAGTCACACATACATTTGATGAGTGACTTTTTTCATACTATGACACCTGTTATATAAAAGTTCAATCTTAGCCATGACAGTTGTTTGGCCATAAGTGAATACATTTGCTTCATTTGTTCACCAAAAATACAAATTATTTATTTAGATTGATTTAGATGATGTTTCCTCACCAAAGGAAACGATGATGCTAAACATTATCCTCTTCCCTATCCCTTTCATTTTAAATAAAGTGTGATTACAATTGACTCAAATTACTTAGAGGTCACAGAGATGCTGATCTGTCAAAGCACTTGTCGTCCTCTGGGTCTCTTTCTCTCTGGGTCTCGTTCTCTCTGGGTCTCTGTCACCTTGAAGGAGTAGTTAAATAATTTACTATACGTCCAGTGAGAAGAGGCATACAATCACTCAAGCTTTTCAGGCTGAGATTACACACACACTCCTAGCTGCCAGACAGCCATCTATCATACAAACACACAGGACAACCAAAGGCACAACCTACACTCGCAACACACACTGACAAATATTGTTTAACAGTTCCCCTTGGCCTTTCTGTGATGTTTAATAATGTAAATGATATTGCTTTTCTCAAATGTTCCTCAACATCATTTTTTCTCTCTCCATTTGCATCTCTGCTTTCTTTCAACTGGCTCTGCAGTTATCACTGTGAGTAAAATTTCTTCTATGTTTGACATTTTAAGTGTTTACACAAACGGCACAATAGAAACCGATGCACAGAGGGAACAAATCAACCTGAAAGTTGAGAGAGAAATTTGATCTATTTCAGTGAAACAGCAGCAGTAGTCAGACACCATTACTCTGTGTGTTAGTGTGTGTGTGTATATATATGTGTGTGTGTGTGTGTGTGAGTTTGTGAGAGAGAGGATACTGACCAAAGTCAATTGTGTCTTGTGCTTTTTTACTTGTTCACACATTCTTCTGTAGAGTCACTGTTCTCTCTTCACTCAGGATTATTTCTGTTTTCTCTGCAGAACGAGTATATGAAAGATAACTTCCTGATCAAGATTGAGACATGGCACAAACCTGACATGGGACACCAGGAAAATGTAATTAGTAAATACTGTAATGAGCTGCAGCATCTTTGTTGTTTGGGATGACTTTACTTTAGATTGATTTAGACAATCATGGTTGAATTTTGACTGTGGATCCATTTACCCTATACTAGCTGTGTAGTGTCAACATTTTTATTTAAAGGTTCTCACAATTAATTTGGGACAATGTTAAATAAATAAATGAATATGATCGTCAATAAGATGTGCATGCAAAAAAAGTAATTACCAGAAGCTTGTGTCGCCCATGTATCGGAGCATTTTCACTCTGAGCCTTATGATCTTGTCTCTGGACTGCCTGCATCTAGCTGTTCTCTGTGGTTCTTTCTCAGGTACACGGTTTGGATGCAGAAACCTGGAAGAAAGTGGATGTAGTCTATATTGATATTGCGGACAGAACCCAAGTGGACACGAAGGTAAAAAGCTTGAGATCCATACTGAGACTATTACTGTACTGCTATAGATATCTTATGTCTTGTGTCACCTCGTCCATTGTTGTTCAGTTCTGTTTTATTTTTCTTGTCTCTCTCCAGGACTACAAGCCAGAGGAGGATCCCTGCAGGTACAAGTCAGTGAAGACAGGACGAGGCCCTCTAGGACCAGACTGGAGGGTACAGTGTCATCATGCTTAGCAACTATGATGTGTAGTCACTAGGGCTGGCTATCAGTACTCAATACCTTTAAGGTATAGATTGAAAGCCAGTACCAAGTAGTATTGAAAAGTATTGAAACTTCTCCAGTCAAATGATACCTGCATTCAATCATTTTTGTGCCTGTTCTAGAAAAAAAACTATTTGTATGCTTTTGCTCACAGCCAATCACTGGAAGCATTCTTCACTTAAATGCAGCATGTGATTGGCCCACCACTGCAGTAGCTACAACCCATACAGTCTGTGGTGATAATATGTCATTGTACAGTTTTGTATTTAAAAAATATTTCAACAATCTGAACACTTAAAATTTGTTTGTGTAAAAATAATTCAGATGGGGAGGAGTGGTGGCATTTTATGCAACTGAATCCTTCCATTTACATGCTGGGTATCAAATGAAGTAAGGAAAAAAGGCATCAAATTAAGTACTCTACTTAAAGTACTAATACCTCAAATGAATAGTAACAGTGTCACCCAGCCCTAACAGGCACTGTTTAAAAATTAAACATAAATGGAAAATATTGCACATTTGTTGTTGTTGCTTGGTGTTGTTCCTGTTTAAAATGTACTTCTTGCCCAGAAACCTTTGTTATAGATTCAGAAATGTGTATTCTTGCACTTGCAGAAGGAGCTTCCCAATAAGAAAGACTGCCCACACATGTGTGCCTACAAACTGGTCACCGTCAAATTCAAGTGGTGGGGTCTGCAAAATAAAGTGGAGAACTTCATCCAGAAGGTTTGTTTGGACTGTGATACACACCAGTTTGTCACTTCATGGCAATGTTTGACATCCAGGTCAAGGTCACTAACTGAGGAGGGATTATATTGACCACAGTCAAACATTTATTGTGTGTGTGTGTGTGTGTGTGTGTGTGTGTGTGTGTGTGTGTGTGTGTGTGTGTGTGTGTGTAGGACTCTTGTGTCTCATTTCCTGTGCATACATACAGTACTTACAGTGTCTCACATCCTGACAACTTAAAGTAATAGTGGAAAAATACCACTCAATGTCACACATATGGGTTACACCAGCCTCTAGTGGATTAACAGGGTGGAGCAGGATGGAAGTAAACTTATCTGATAGTCACTACACTTCAAATAAGACATCTGTATGACTTTCTCTTTATTCTCTTCTGTTGCTTCACAGCAAGAGAAGCGTTTGTTCACCAACTTCCATCGTCAGCTGTTCTGCTGGATTGACAAGTGGATTGACTTGAACATGGAAGACATTCGTCGCATGGAGGAGCAGACACGCAGGGAGCTAGATGAGGTAAGCAAAAAAGCAAAAAGGGGAAAAAAATGGTAGGTGAAGCCAGCAAGATCCCTTTAGATCTGATTTCATCTGGTCCTGTATCTGTGTATTACATGCTTCTCATGTGTGCATTAGATGAGAGTGAAGGACCCAGTGAAAGGGATGGTGGCTCTAGAGGACTGAGGTTGTGTTGGACCGTGAATGCTGCTGCTCATCAGGTGAGAAGAAAAAGTGATGTCTTTAAATTGATTGTGTTGATTTAAATTACTTAAAGAGTTATCAAATTTGTTGGCACGTAATTTTTTTTTTCTGCACTAATCTGATTAGAGTCAGACTGACACATTAGCGTGGCTGATTTAATCTGCCAATTGTAGCGTATCACAATCAGGTGTATTAGTGAAAGTAATAAGAAATTGCAGTACAGAAATGCCAATGCTAATTTAGAAGCAGTATTACTATTATGTAGTTTGTCCAACTAAAGAGCTGTTTATTCAACTTTAAAATGTCCGGCTCAGTATATGGGTCAATGACGTGACTCAACCTTTTTTGTTTTCATGTGGTTTAGTCAAATTTGAAAGGCATTCAAATTTGAAAATAAACGTATGAATAACTTGCACACATTCTTTTCTTGTGGACTGAGTATAGAATTTCTGCTTTTAATCCATTTTGAGACTATATATTAGGGGATTATGACAAAAATGTCCCAGTGGTGTAACTACAAAACTTGAACCAAAAAATTACACTTGCTTCAAAATGCTCGATAATGCTCAATAAAACACCATCAACTAGTTTGGCAAATCTTACATTATCGCCCTTTCATATTAAATAAAGGTTAATGGAATACAATTGTTCTAAATATTAAATATAATTTGGAGAATCATGTCAAGTCAAGTGAACCACATTAGGTGTCTTAAAGTGTCACCACCATTTTGTTAAAATTGTGAAGAAAGATAGAAAAATATTGATAATTCATAAGAATTCATTTAAATCAATATTTACTATAAAATGCATTTCAAATATTGAGAACAAAGCCATGTGCTTACACAGGTGTAGAGTTTAATATTTATCATTCTTTTGTGGTTACACCATGGGACACTCAGTCTTACTTTTGGTTTAAAAACAAATGTTGCAAATGCCATTTCAAATTACATAAAACCAACAAAAACATATATACCTATTAAGAAACCTGATGCATGCTTTTAAAACTATTCTTTAGTTTTTATTGCCAACCCTTATTTGTCACTGACCATATACAGCATTGATATCACAATTCCTAAAACTGTAGAACAAGCTGTAACTACAGACATATTATAATCAGGTCGTTATCGCATACGTTAGCAAATAGTTGCTATTTACACATCCAGCAGAAATATAATATTCATATAGCCAATGTCCACCTTCCGTTGAGCTCTGTTTCAGTTTCCACCAACTGCAGAGGGAAATAGCTAACTCTTTAGCAGCTAAATGCTCTGTTATGTTTGCTTAGTAATTGCTAATTTTACCTGTCTGCCATTTTGTCGTGTAGAGCAGGTTTATCAGAGATTTTTTACTGGACCAAATAAAGCTGCTGTGGGTGGAAATGAGGTTCATGAGAGTGATGAACCAAAACAGTGGTCACTGAAACAATGAGCTGAAAGACAGTGACATGGTTGGTAGAGATTAGAGCAACTCCACAGTGTGCTTTCTTTCACAGACAAATCTAGTTCTTTCTCAATATATATCCTTATCTATTTTTTTTTTTTTTATGTTGAAATATTTGGCCAGCATACTGTCTTCATTTTTTAAAATTCCCAATAAGTCCAGTGTCGGTCAGGCCCTAAATCTCTAGATTTGAGTGAAGCATGCCAGTAAAGATGCATATCAATGCAAGAAAATGTCAAGACATCAGACGTTAATGTTTTATACCTCTCTCTGTCTGTCTGTCACTTTCAGACCAGTAAAACCAGACACCAGCGGATTCACATCCTCCTTCTGTTCCAACTGACACAACGTCTGACCGGCCGGTCCAAAACCCCCTCCCTCGGTACAATCTGGTTTTCAGGGACCTGGACCCAGTAAACTCCTAGTTTTCAGCTGATCTCCTCCACCCCATCCCACCTCCCCATCCCATCTGTCTCTATTTGTTTTTCCATCCAGCGTCCCCATCTTATTAACTGCTCTGAGGCCTCCAGTAGCAACACTATAGATCTTGTCCATCAGTCCTCTCTCTCTTTCTCTCTCAGTCTGTTCTAAACTACAGAGAATAGTGTCATTATCTCTGCATTTTAGGATTTATTTCTATTTGAGATATCCCAATAGTGTATATTTACAGTATATCGGGGAGCTGAATTGAAAAAATATATATATACTGTATATATATATATATAAATATATATATAAACAGGGTTTTTAAAAAATGAAAAATGATTTTGTCTGTAAGTTTGTCTGTGGATGTTTACTTTTTCCAGACCAAGCTGTATCTGCTCAGTGTTGAGTTTTAATCTTCTATCATTTTTTTCTTTTTGGATTTGTCATTCCTCCTTCTCTCCATTTGTGTCATACTACTGCAGTGTTTCTTTTTGTTGTTCAAATCGATCTGCAAGTCTACAAACAGCAGCTGCAAGGTTGAGATTGTTATGTTGTCTCTGCTCTACTCCTGATCTACCAGCTAGGTGGGTTTGTCTCCCCTAATATCTCCCTTAATATGTTGAGGCTGTGATTGGCTTTTCTGCTGCTCTGTGTATGCGTGCTACTGTGTGTGTGTGTGTGTGTGCGTGTGTGTGTGTAGAATCTCGTCCTATTTTTTATTTATTTTCCATTCACCAGATCATCAGTCTGTTCAAATGGGTTTCATGAAAGTGAATTAAAACTCACTTCTGAATTCAATTATACAATAATACACGCACATACATACACAGGCAGAGAAATAGTCTACAAGAATTGAGAGAACATGTGTTAAGCTGCAATGAAACATACACAGTAGACAACTAGGACAGATACAAATGAGTGTCAGACTGTTGTTCTTTTTTTTTCTTTTACATTCATCACATCCTCTCAGTTGCAAACCTAGTTATCATGGCCGTGAACTTAACAATGGCAGCCATCATGGATTACCCCCCCCCCCATCTCACTGTAGATAGATAAACTGCTCTTAAAAAGTCAAACTTCATGAGATCTGCTCCAATTCTTGCCCTGACACCCATTCCCTCACCTCCAGTGGATAAATGGTCTTATCCAGCGATAGCAATAACTACCATGACACGTTGGCCTCTTCTTTATCATTACAAATCTATCTTACTCTACTGTTTATTCCTGTCTTGAGAACAGTTTCAGTAAAGCAGAGCCCAAGCTGACAGTCGAGGATGGTTAAGTTGTTGATTCATTATTTATGAAATGCTGGTTTTACTGTGTCTGTATTTGAATGAGCTGGAATCTGAAGTCTGTTATTTGTGATGGTGTGGTTTTTCAGTATATGCATGAATGTAAATGAGTGATGTATAGTTGCGTGTCTGTGAAGAGCTCTAATGCTGGCTGGGTAATGAGAAGAGGAAGTAAAGGAGCTACTTGTGTTCCTTCTTCCTCTTGTTGACGGCTGTTTGGCCTCGTTTGTCCTCAGTTACATATATTATCCTCTTTTCCATCCTCTGTTGACCTTTCTTCTGTATCTGTATTAACAACTTATTAGAGCAAGCAACAGATAATGTCAGAAGGCCAATGCTGTACCATCATGCTGATTTATATCACCACAAATGAATAGAGTTGGATGACAAAAATATGGCCAAAAACTGCCCCACACAACTACTAGACAATTAGAGTTATCCTTGATGTCTTAACACTTATAGTACAGGGATTCAATTCATAAGAGATCTATATCTAGATTTTTGCATATAGGACATCAAAAAGTAGACATTTTAATCAATATTAATTTATTTTAAGGTTTCAATTTCAGATTTTTTCCGAATATGCAATAAATTAAGCATAGCTTTGTTGATTGTACTAATTGGTAGAGTAGAAAAAAGGAAGAACCACCATTTCATACGATAGGACATCCAAAAATATAATTGCAATTAATAAAATAATAAAAATCAAATCAAATGAAATGATATTATTTTAAATAATACTATTATAAAACATAATGATACTTGTGTAAAATATTGGTAAAACGTATTATTCAGTCTGATTATCTGGTCCTCTGAAGGGCTTTCCATTAGCAATTACAAAAACCGTGTCACAGTTTCTTATTAAAAGAAAGTATTGGCCTCATATTTACACTTTACTGATGTGACCTGAGTAGCAACTGTAGCTTCCCCGTAATTACTTAGGTCAGTCTGGAGCAGAATTACAGTTACAGCACTAATAATTAATAATAAAATTAATCATATATTTATTTGTTATCGCTCATACAACAATTACAGTCGCATTACCGTGACAATCACATAACCACTTTGGCGTCAATTTGAAATAAAAATGCAGATGAATTCCTGCAGTGACATTCATGCACACTAGTATTAAAGACAAAGTCCATTCTACTGCAGCTCATTCATTGAACTTGGTCAATCTTAGAACAAAAATACGTAGAGTCATCCAGCCAGAGTCAGCTATCTGTGTTTTTGTTTCATGACGTTTAACACAGAAGCATAGAACTTAAATGATCTCATACATGATTTGACTGGATTTTTATAAAAGCAGCATCATTGTGCAGTCATTTGCCTCTTTTATATGATCTGCCTTATAAGCTCAAGCACAGTAGCAAATAAATCAGAATCTAAACTTGTGTTGTTGGCTTTAAGGTGTAAAAAAGGGTAGTAAAACTGTTCTTGGCATTAAAAGGCAAGCACTCAAGCATAATAGTTCAAACTTCCATTATAATTTCATCAGCAGTGACATTTTCCCATCTTGTGACATTTTTTTTGATCCACGTCTTTTTAATATACCTGTCTGATTACGTTTATAAACCCGTCCTTTGCGAGACATTTTCTGTTGCGTCCTCTTGAAAATAAAACACTGACTGTGGATGTCAGACCCCTCCACCTCTCTCTGTGTCCATCAAGCATCTCACTTGCTGTCTGTGATGGGGCTACCAACTGAACCATGGAGATTTGTGGATGTACTGTATATGTATTGACTTTGTAAATAGTAAATAAATTAATGTAGATGAACACATATATATAGATCAGACTGTCCTGCCAAACCTGCAGCACACCCTCTCAACACTTGATCCTCTCATTGCCTCGCTAAATCTTCAGCATTACACCAACCACGACGACCAATTTGCTCTCACAGGAGGTACTGAATGTAAAATAAATTAACATATTAAAAAACGTGTTCTTCTGTATTGTTATGGATGATTTTGCTGCAGATTTTAGGAAGTTCCAGCAAAGCTATATCTGTAGATGTTTCTTCAATATGGTGCCAGTCAAATATCCTGAAAGCAGTGAAGCTCTAAGTTGTGGTGTCTTTGTTGTTCTGAGTTGGAGGGGGGAAAAAATTAAAAGCAAAGCAAAAACCCTGTTTTTCCTCACTATTTCCTCTCGCTCTCACGTCCCTCCCTGACAGGGACCACTTCTCATTGGCAGGACAGTGTATAAATATATATTTTTGTTCTTAATGTTGTTGTACCTCTGTTGTCAGTCTCTGAACAACACTCGCTTCTCTCACTGAAAAGGAGCCTAAAATGGCAGCTTGGGTCAGTTCACTGATCCACATAATTGGCTGATGGTGTCGGCCCAAAGTGGAGCCTTCAGTACGAGCTGAATTTTGTCCTCCTGTGGTTAGTGATAGGGGGCAAATGATTCTACGTTTAGGAGCAACTTCAGCCAGGTGCTGGAGGGTTGGAGTTTACAGCTACACAGAATCAAAAAGCAAAGATGATTAGATGCAGTTGTTTAAAAACATAGGTCCATTTAAAGAGCCTGAAGATACCATACAAACATGTGAGAGAACATGGTTTAACAGAGACAATCTCATAGATATCTGTTGTTAGATTCCTCAATTTATAATCAGAATATGAAACCAAATGAGTCCACAATCCCCAAATGTTTTTAAAGCGTTAAATCTCTCTCTGTCTCTCTCTTACTCTCTCTCTCTCACTCCTGTTAACTTGTCTCCTGTTTTTCTTTCTTTTATTGTGAATTTGTGCCTTTTTGTCATCTTATCTTCCAATAACACTACTGTACATTGGAGACATAAAGATATGAATAAAAAGAAGCAAAGCAACTGTACAAAAGTTCTAATGTGATTTCTTTTTGTTGTAATGCTCTTCACACCACATCTATAATAACAAATACACCTTCTTGGCAGGAATGAAGATAAATGGTAAAATGATTTGTCACAGATTTCTTTTTCATTTTAAAAGTCATGCTTCTATTTGCAGAAAGGTTTTGACATATTAAGTCATTATTCAAAATGCTTAAAGTTCTGACAACCCATTCAAATGTTATCTATGAGTGACCTTAGGGATACTGGAACGAATATCGTAATTCATAAAGGTGCGTTAAAGCCACAATGTGTATAATTTGAATATGTATTCAGCTCACCCAGTAGTAAGATCAAGAAAGACACTTTGGCAGAGAGCAACCATCACACACACATATACACACACACACACTGTAGGTAAAATTAATCAGGCTTTGGTCAGCAAAATGACTTTAAATGTTGATAATGACACAGAAGAAGTAAAGAGTAGAGAACCACTAGACATTGTGTGCAATACTGTTAACACTGCACACGTTGAATGTAGTTCAGACGATTCCCTCTCAAACACCCAAACCTTCATGAGGTTAATTTAGCTTAAGCATAAAAACCATTTGCCACAGCTTTTTTAAATTAAAATTAAAATTCCTTGTAGAACTCAAAAACAGAACAAAAACAATACTGACTCCTGAAAAAAACTAATAATGATTTTTATTTGATGTTTCTTATGGACCGTCTGAACTGCATGAAAAGTAATTGTAACAAAAAATGCCATTGAAATGCATGGTGAGGGAAAGGGACACATAATTAATCTTGACAGGTGTTTGATTACTCACCAATTGATTGGGTTTCCCCACTCCCACCAATATAGACAGCCAGTTTACTGATCCACCTATGACACCAAAACAACCAACCAGTTACAAAAAAAGACAACAAGGGACTTCGGTGCAACTTCTACTCTTAAAATAAAATAATACTTGTCAGTGTTCATATGTCATTAAGAAAATAAATCTTAATATTACTGTCTCTTTTTTTTTTTTTTTTTTAAAGGGAAATTCTGGATTTTTTTATAATCTGGATTTTATTTTCCCATCATTTTGGGTCCAAGTGACTAATGGGGGGAAATATTTGGGAACTGGGCCAGTATTGAGCGAGAGCACTTCAGCTGGCTGCAGTGTAATCCTTGGTCAAAGTACGTGAAATAAAAATGCTTGTTTTTGCCACTGAAGATTGTTATTATAAATATATGACAACAAAAGTAAAAACAGGAAATGTTTGCCCCTATTGGTTATATTATATTGGTTACATTGACTAAAATTATGGGAAAATAGAAAAATACCAGAATGTCCCTTTAAAGGATCTCTCAAAATTGGGAGAAATATATTTATTTGCTTGGTTGATGAGAAGATTGATATTCCACTCTCATATCTTTATGTTAAACATTACTGCAGCTGGTAATTTTATCTTAGCATAAAAACTGGAAACAGGAGCAAAACATCTAGCATGGCTCTGTCTGAAGGTTAAAAAAATCACTTATAAGTGCCTTTATGAACAAATCTGTACATTTAATCCTTAGAAAAATTGAAGTGTAAAAAGGTACATTTGGGTTTTTCAACATGTGCTGGACTTTGTATTAGTTGGGAGCAATGATTTCTTCTTTCTTTCTTCTGAAGCAAACAATGTAAAACGTGTAACCTACCTTTAAAATTGCTGTCCCTCTGCACAGAGCCAAGCTAGCCGTTTCCCCCTGCCTCTCGTCTTTAAGCTAAGTTATATTGCTCTCTCCTGGCTGTAGCCTTACGAGTTGCATTGATCTATTTATAACTCTGTAGGAAAGGAAAGCAATTTCCAAACATTTCCCAAACTGCTGAACTTTGCTGTCTATAAATAGGCAACTGACAGACTGATCAATCTGGTAGCCTGAGGAAAAGATTCAAAACTGGGATTAATATTGTTTGATCTATACTCATGAGCAATTCTAAATTTACTTATTGAATATTTAACAATTAGTTCTTAGCAGACACTTTTAGTTTAGAATTATTGCCCATCGGACAAACTTTAGAATCTTTTCATGTTAAAAAAAAACCTCAGACTGACAGACAATATAGCCTATTCATCATTCCCCATCTTGGCACAGAGTCAGCTCTTTAAGAGAAACTACACATCTCATTGTATTTAAATTGAAATAAGACCCATACATTCCATACTATTAAGAAAGTGAAGGATTATTTATGAACATACAAAGAGGGCTTTAGTGCAACAAATACCATGCGTCATGGTGACATTCAATAAACAGACATGTCCATTCATAAATAAGATAATACTTTCTCACTGAGTCCTTAACAAACCTGGGATAATAGCTTGATCCGATGTTATGCTTAAAGTCCAGAGCAGGTTGTGTGCAGGACCTTGCACCCAGAAGGGCAACAGCTGAGAACAAAGTGGGGGAACCAAAAAGAGAACAAACAGTTCAACAACGGGACTCACCGCAGGAAAGCAGGTCCAGTCTCTCAACTCCCCTTTGAAGATCTCCGTCATCTGCGCACAGGGGGTCTGCAGCTTTTTCCAGACACCACAAGAAAGACGCACGGAGACAGGTACTGTACTGAATAGACGGTGGTGTTTCTGTTTTCAGCAGGTACTCTAAAAAGAAAAGAACTAATTACATTCAAACTTGAAGCTGTACACCTTACTGTCTCAAAATGGACTAACATATGCTGCAGTTGCTGTCAGAGGTACTACGAGCATCCATGACATGATCAGTTACTATCAAGTTGTAACTGATATTGTCATGAGATGTCTAAAAGCATGCAGTGGTGTCAGGGTGTAAAAGCGATTTCTTTGTTCCTGACTTTTTGGGCAGGTGAGGCTCTCAACACAAATACAGGTAGCGTTACAACAAGGCAGAAGAATTCAGTGTTTAGCTCTGGGGTATCTAACCAGAGGCTAATAAATATTTAACTTAATAGGTTCAATTTCATCACAATGGCAGGACCTTTGCATTATTTAAAAAGTCTTAAAACATATTTGTGTGATACTGGTTTTAGGAAAAGTCTCGTAGGGATATTTTAAGAGTTATTCGTTTTATCTATATTCCACTTCCACAACCCCTCCATTCATGCCTCCAATCTCTTAATTAGCCTGTGTGTGTGTGTGCCTGAGTGTGTGTTAGGTTAATTATATATTGTAGAGATGAAAACCTGTTCAGCACGGGACCAAACAATTGGTCTCCATAAGGTCAGTCATTTATTTCAGGATTTTGTAGCACTAAATTTAGGACGAGTCAGGTGTAGAAAGAAATGTGATGTGATAAAGCTGCACTAATCAATATTTTTTATATCACCACTGGATCAAATGACCACATGTAAAGTGAAAGTCTCCCGTAGTGATGATCCATGTGATCAGCCCACAGATACTCTGTATCTCTTCACCTATACAGAGCATTTTTGTGTCTTTTAACGTTTTACGACCTGTAACTTTACTGTTTTATTTAAAGCCATGATTAAGCCTCTATACTCTACATATCCTACAACAAAAGGTAGACAGACAATGTTAGCAACTAGCTAGTGGCCACAGTGGAGCATTTAGCAACTGAAGATTCACATATTTCCCTCAGGAGATGGTGGAGACCAAAACAAATCAAAAAATACTGTTTTGTTGTTTTTGTATAAAAGATGGTAGCATTTAATTATACTCAGTGACTTAGCAGATATATATTAATCATTGCAATAAAATGTTTATGTGATGATTCAGAAGATTTGATTAAGTAGATTGTTGCATAAGATAGATGTTATAAGATATATGTTAAGATAGATGCAAAGTCATGTTTTGAAAGTAGCTTACAATCATTTTGTTTATGGAGCAAAAACGGAAGTTGCTGCTTTTCTGCTTTTGTTTCAAAAATGGGCCAACCACAACCACAATCTGAAATGTCATGTTGTCTATTTATATTGGCTGTAATAAGACTTTTAGGTTTGTTGAGTAAATGACCCCATTACAAGATATTCACTTTGTGAATATGAAATATGCAAGAATTAACCATTTTTTATACATGGTTCTTGTTTCTGTTTTCACATGTGACCTTCAGGGTACTGTCACTTTAACGTGGCTGAAGCTAACCATGATTAGACATGATTACAAAGCCATTTCAGAAATGACTTTCAGGCATCCCTGTCAGGTTTGGCTCTGTCTGTTTTACTGGGCTCTAGGTCTGTGCTCTCGGTAAACTGACTGTAATAGACGCACACATTTGTGTTTTCCTTTTCTTTTTTTTTACACTTTGTTTAGGGGTGTATTTATCTGTGTCCACAGGGGAGAATATGAGCACTGGAACATTTCAAAGTGGTGGGAGAAACAAGTGCAGGTAAGACAAGGATCCCTTACAGACCTTTTTCTCTTTGTGTTCTGGTTTTGCAAGAGTAAGAAAAAACACGTGAGGCAAAATGGTGATGAAAGCACAGATTACAGGCAGAAAAACGTGTATGCAGAAACACAGAGTCTCCAGAAAAAGAATATAACCCTCCTGTTCAGTATTTCAATTGCACAACCGTCATAAGTAGCTTTGAGGCTGTTGGTATGAGTCTTTGCAGGGCTCTGTGATGAAACTTAAATAGTCTTCCATTCAACATTTCTCACTGGACCAGCCAACCCTCTCGGTTATCCACTTAACACTTCTTCAGGCGAAAGAATGTGCCCTAAGTCTCCACATGTGATACAGTGAGGTGAAGTGGCAGGGCACTAAGATTAGCATTTTTATTTTATAAGGGTCATTTATTTTCTTCTAGTTCTTCAGTTTAATTAGGTAATTTCCATCCCTCTTACTTTATAATGTCACCCAAAGTTTTCCCAAAAAAATGCGGTGCCATGAATCTGCTTAGAAAATATATATGTGTATGTATTCCATCCATATGTTGGGAATTTGTTTACTGTAATGTTAAAGTTCAGGATCTCTAAATTATAGAAGCAAGTGTCAAGAGACCATTTATCCTGCAGTTTCTACTGTTTCAAATGTAGCATTTTCCAGTCAGAAGGCTACTTAATCATAATATCATGACATTATTATTATTAATGAAATTGTGAAAATATGATTCCACTACAGTCATGGTTTAGAACTGTTTTGAATCACTTCCTGTTTCAAAACATATTGGGCAAAATGCATCAGAGTGGCTGATTGCTTCATGTATTGTGCACTTCCAAATCCATTATGCAATTGTCCACTATTAACTGTGCTGCAACACTTGTTAAATCAAATTATTTTCACTCTTTCAAAAAAGCAAAAACATCTGTGCCAGAGCTTATAAAACTGCATTTAACCCCTCCCACCTCTCCCTGGATTTAGAAAGATAACCTTTCACCTATATGAGGAGAGATTGAGGCTGAAAGAAGCTAATGCTATTGTCCCGTCACTAATGCACAACTGCGTTACATGCATTGTTCAGTGAACTCTGCCGATAGAGAGTAAACCTCTTAGGGATCTGAAGGGTTACCCAAGTCTTGCAACAACACTCACAAAGACGAAGGGATCAGCCTCTACACCTCCTCTTCTACTCTCTGTAACTGCACACACTCACAGAAAAACACATCCACACATTCACATGTCTGTCTCCTGCCAGCGATTACCCTCCCAATCTGGCTCATTCTTGCCCACATTCCTGAGTCAACCCCACTGCTTTGTCAGTCGTCGCTCCACCGATTCATGACCACAGAGGACTCCGCCACAGAGAGGACTACACCAGCACAGACACTCTTCAACCTGTGCTTTCGTCCCTTTTCATCGTGGCCGGTTTAGAAGACCTAAAACGGAAGCTGCCTGAAGGACATGAGGAGAGATTTGACTGACAAGGAATCACTTCTTGTTACTTCAACTGGCCTGAGCAGAGCAGAGCCCTATTACATCAAATGAATGTAATAGAACCAACCAAAGTCTGAGGAGAGGCTAAAAGCAGTTCTTCCACTGGATTTTGCTTTGTTTGTCCTTGCTGGACTTTTGATTAGAGTAGATGTATATACAACCTTCTTGACTGTCAGGACAGACAGGTAAGGAAGTTCATATACTCCAGAAAGACCTTTTATCAATCTAAACTCCAAAGATGGACCCATTTACAGACAGCCCACGGCAGCGCTCAGACAGCATGAGCAGCTCAGCATCTCAGGGCTCAAGGTCCAAGATGCTCCTTCGCCAGCGTCTGTCCCAGCTGCTCACCTGCATAGAGGATATGAGCTCTGATGATGAAGCCAGTGAAGAGGTGTCCCGCACACTGGATGAGGCCTTCCAGCTCTGTGGACGCTATATTCCCACAGATGCATTCAGGTTTAATACATATCTAAACATATAGCTACACACAAATACTCATTTATCAACTCAAACTCAAACTCCAGTTAATGTTGTAAATGTTGTTATGAGTGCAAAGTCTGACGGGATTTCTTTTCTCTTTTCTTTACAGTTTGACACTTGTTTCTTTACTTCCACTAGTTCCCAGTTAACCCTATAATATTTTTAAAGTGTAGATATTGAAAAAGCAAATATGTTATTAGCATGTGTTGAATTTTTGCTTTTTTATGTTTATTTATGTTTTATGTTATGTTCTGCAGACAAAACAAGCTGTTGAATACTGTATTGTGCATTATAAGATATAGAAATAAAATGGCGTGCAATTGACCACGATTAAATTTTTTTTTTTTTCCCAGTATTATTTGTAGTATTAGTGTAATTACAGTATTAGTATTAGTATAGTCATTATTATAACAAAATAATACAATAAGTCAGTCTCATGTAATTCAAGCTTAGGGATGAATATAATGTATAGTCTTAATATTGTCTCTTTTTCCATCACTTTAGTCAACTCTTGTCTTTACTAAACACACTGACAGGTTGCACATAGTGACCTGGAATGTGGCCACAGCAGAGCCTCCTGAAGACGTCACGTCTTTGCTGCAACTGGATGTCCAGCCCCCCGCAGACCTCTATGTGATTGGGTGAGAAATAAAAAAATATAGACACTCAGATTTAAAATAGGATGTAAAGTGAGCTGTTTGCTATTTATTTGTGTTGGTGTATGTCAGCCTGCAGGAGGTGAATGCTGCACCAGTGAGGTTCATCTCAGACCTGTTAGTGGAGGACTCCTGGAGCCACATTTTCATGGACACACTGGCACCCAGAGAATTCGTCAAGGTGAGAGAGGACAAACAGAGAAGGGAAACAGTACAATGCGTACAGGTATAATTACAAGTGATATATTGTACAGCCAGCCAGTACCAGCCAAAAGTTTAAACACACATTCAAACTTCCCTTGAATGAGGAAGTGTAAACCTTTGACTGGTAGTGTATATTTGTGGTTATGTGGATGTGAAAACTGCTGGTATTAAATCATAGTGTCCGAAAGGCTACTGTAAAGAAAAGAAAATTATATAAATCCATGGAGCTAGGCTTAAAAATCATCTTTTCAATATTGTTTACAAACATTTTGTACGAGTACAAAAAGTACAGTAAAACTTTACAAATCACATAAAAAATACTAAAACCTCTCTCCATCTGTAGATCACATCTGTGAGGATGCAGGGTTTGCTGCTGTTGGTTTTCGCCAAACAAATTCACCTCCCCTACATCCGAAACATCCAGACAACCTACACTCGTACTGGCATCTTTGGCTACTGGGTAGGTACATTACAATGGGAGCACTGGTTAGAACCTCGAAGAAAGCACGATGAAACTCTGGACACCAGGAATCCCATTGGTATCAGATGCTAACATGTTATGAAAGGCCTTTTGTTTGTGTCTAGTGAAATGTGCAACAGCTTTGACAGAGTGATCACAAACAAAGAAGACTCAGTGGTAAAACTGGTAAAGAGGTACAATGGGGCAAAAAGACAGACTGAAACATAATTCAAGTTACAGAAAAAAAATTATCTTTTTGAGTGATGATCAAACTTTTTCACCTTGGTTAAGGGAAGGGGGGGGCAATACCTATAAATATTTTTCAAGGTTTCTTGGAAGCACTGCACAAGCCAACTCTCACACACTAACTGTGACGAAATCAATTCCTCTATTTTTTACCTCACATTATGTTTATCTCTGTCAGGGGAATAAAGGAGGAGTGTCGGCGCGTTTTTCCTTCTACGGCCACATGGTGTGCTTCCTCAACTGCCACCTAGCAGCTCACATGAACTACGCTCTGCAGCGCGTTGATGAGTTTGAGTATATCCTGGAGGCACAAAACTTTGACATCTTTGACACCCCACAAGTCCGTGACCACAAGTCAGTAAACCTACATGAATGCAAACACATACGCACTCATATGCAGTGTGAAACATATGCACTGAAGCTCCGCCCCTCTCTCACAGGGTGGCGTTCTGTTTTGGCGACTTGAACTTCCGTATCGCAGACCATGGTTTGCACTTCCTGCGCTCATCCATCAACAGTGACCGCCTGAATTTGCTGTGGTCCAAAGACCAGGTGATATGTCAAAATGAGCACACACACACACACATAATGAAATGTTCTAATGCTAATCCTTGCTAATTTATTTCATATTCCCACAGCTCATCACAATGAAGAAGAAGGAACCTTTCCTGCAGGAATTTGAAGAAGGGCCACTAAACTTTAAACCCACCTACAAGTTTGATCGAAACTCTGACACCTATGATACCAGGTAACATACACTACAAATAAAATGCAACTTTCAGATTAAGAGACTGAACACATTTCCCAAACATGCACCCAACCTTCATCTGTGCTCTTGTTTCCATTTGAATTTTGCGAAGCAATCCGAAGACATGGTTGGGTTTTAAGTAAGAAGCACTCTTTGCTTTTTATGTTGCATGCCCCACATTCCCTTATTTCTATAGTCACCTCACAATCCTTTTCCCCAAAACTTCTGCCACCATATCTTTAGTTGAAACGACACATATAACCCCTGAGACACTCTAAACATCATCTGGAAGACAAACAGAGAACTAAAGCAATAAAAACCTTGTCTAGATGAAATTGGGAGCAGCTCTTTTTGTGAGTCGTACAAAGTCCTGACAATAGCGCCATGTATGTGTCTCTCTCAGAAAGAGCACTGTGGAGCTGCCCCTAACCATGTACAGACCCAGACCCCTGCAGCGCTGCAGCACCACCCTCCTCTTCCTGCTCACCTCCCTCACCTGGGGGCTGCTGTCTGTCTGGTTGGGGGCCTGGCACAGGGAGCTAGACCCACCAAGGTGGGTGTCTCCATAGATTTGGCCTTTAGAAATAAGTGAAGGACACATATGGGGTTATATACTGTACATATAACCTACAGTAGCAAAATAACTGGAGACACTGACAAGAC
Source organism: Scomber japonicus (assembly GCF_027409825.1). Lineage (NCBI taxonomy): Eukaryota > Metazoa > Chordata > Actinopteri > Scombriformes > Scombridae > Scomber > Scomber japonicus. The sequence goes on along the minus strand of NC_070590.1, from coordinate 17,236,278 downwards.
ATAGACAGTTTAGTTAATATCAGAGAATGATAGACATGATCAGTACTTTTCATTCATAGTAAAACTCAAAGTGCTACAGTATTAATAACATAGAGCACACAGCTTTCTTGAATAGAAAGGTTTTGAGGTCTTTTAAAAAAAAGAGATTGTGCTGCCCTCAGATGGTTAGGGAAGCTGCTTCACAAGCATGGTGCAACAAGGTATAGGGCTCAATCCCCTATGGTGTGGAGCTTAGCACTGGGGGGCCAGAGGAACAGGCTTCTGACAGGGTTAGAGAGGGGCGGACTTTAGAGATGTTTTTGAGATGGTGGAAAGGGTTTTGGAATAAATGTGGTCATCAAAAGTCATTTGAGGGTCAACCCTAACACCCACCTGTTTAGTGACAGATTAGAGTCATTAGACCTGAGACAACTCCCTCCTGCACCCAAAGCACTGTACTGTTTGTACTTGCATAATGTATGTGTGTATACATAAGCTGTAAAACCATGCCAAAAATGGTATTTCCCACTCCTGTGAGCACTGTGCGTCCATGATATGCATCATTTCTTCACAGCATGCCTCAATGTAGGGATAGTACTGCATGTCCCTGTATGTGTGAATATGTGTAGTTTGTATTCTTTAACAGCATTGTTTCCAACATGTTTATGTAAGAAAATGAATCGCAAGTTATAAAGAAATGTGGCAGAAAAGGTAAGCATTGAAAACAAAACGTTATATTCAATTCTCAAAAGATAACAATGCTTGCTTTTGCTTTGCTCAGTGGTAAGAAGAGGAAGCCAGCCTGGACAGATCGGATCCTCTGGCGTATCAAACCCAAAACTCTGCCATCAGAAGATGATGATGAGACGGCATCAACTTCTACTGATGACGGACAGGATGAGTACCCAATCCTTGTCAGCCAGGATAAATACACCAGTGACATGAGCTACGGTGTCAGTGACCACAAGCCTGTCATTGCTACCTTCAGTGTGGAGGTAAGGGCAGGGTCACTGTCGGACTCTAGCACTTTGTGTTGTGCTTCTCAGGTGTTAATCAACAAATCT